>NW_027286763.1:27463770-27518770 GCF_022747635.1 Hetaerina americana
CCTGTGTTCACCGAGTGTCTAAAATCGCCAGCGTCCGAGGCTTCGGTCGCCGGGGTTTGGAGAGCGGCACTGCCGGACTCTCTCGGAAATCGAGGTTCCGATCGTGTTTTGTTTCGAGCGGCGGTTGACCGCCTAGTTCATCAAGAAGCGCGCAGTTTGACTCTCGACTTCTTCCGCCGGGAAGGCCGTACTTTTGTTTTGTTTAGTGGATCAAGACTGACCTTGACTCCTGGTGTAGAGCTTAGGCTCCTTTTGTTTGCTACCGCCGGGTGCGTGTGGCGGGGAGGGAGCGTTCGTGAGTGTTTTATTTCCCTTTAAAGTGCTCGTTTTTTTTTGTTGCGCTTTCCTTCTTCATGCTAGTGTGCTGAATTTGATTTCTTCAAATGGCTGTGCGCCGTTTAAACACGCTCGCCTTGCAAGTTGACGAGAAGGCGAAGCCCCCTACCCCGTTGGAGGTCCACCTCTTCACGTTAGAGTCGCTGGGCCTCACACCCGAAGAGATAGTGGCGATCCAATTTGGATACAATCGCCATTTGATATTCCTGAAGTTGGCAACCGAAGCTGCAATGACTAGGATTTTAGACAATACTCCGCGGAAACTACCGTTTCCGTCTTTAAGTGACCAGAGGACGACAATAACAATTGACGAGACTTCCGGCAGCCCGTGTAATGTCAGGGTTCTTTGTCTCCCCGTGGAGACCCCATTGGAAGACATAACAGGCGAGCTCCAACGCTTTGGTAAAATACATCGCTCGTGGGAAAACAGGTGGGAGGGAGAAAATATGGCGCGGGTGCTTACTGGCACCAGAGTTGTGCGGATGACGGTCGAGAGAAATATCCCCTCGTACCTCCACATCGGCGGCAACCGGGCCATCATCATCTATGAGGGTCAGCGCCGCACTTGCGCCCGCTGTAATCAAGAAGGCCACGAGCGCAAGACCTGCCCTCGGAACCAGGGAGGTAAGAGCTATGTGGAGGCAATGACGATGCCCTCCAACCCTAACGCCGCCGTGGAGATGGACGAGCCCGAAGTGGCTGTGGAGGAGAGAGCGCGGTCGCTTCTACTCATCGAGGGTGCGGTCCCGGCTGCTCCCGTTGGTCCCCCGCATCTCCCTTCAATTGGAGGGAAATGTCAGCGGGAGCGAAAATCGTCAACGGAGGAAAGGGAACCGAAAAAGAAGAGGACAGACAAACCCAAGCTCCTGGTCTCGAATACCGTTCTACAAATGGTTCACATACCTACCACCTCGCCTAATATCACACGACCTCCAGCCCCCGTCTCCGTGAGCTCGTCAAATGAGGAGGGATGGTCTTTCGCCCCCCCTCCCCCCGCTCACGCCATCGACGCCCTCGCTACGCAATCCTTGCATCACGGGTTTCAAACACCCCAAGAACCTCTGGTGACAGGTGAGGAGGATGCATCTGATTGCGATGTTTTCCAGTCCCCAACAGCTCATCCCTCGACCCCTTTATCATTGACTGTAAAGGAGGCGTCACCGACCCCGGAAGTCGACCCGCATACAAGTTTCCCAAAGTCAAAAATCCCACATACCCCATCTTCTTTCCCCATTAAGGACAGTCAATGTGTCGACGATCTTCCCAGCGCTTCTCAAGATACGGACCACAAGCAACTATCTCCCTTGATTTTTCCCGACCACAACCCTTCCGCAGATGAGCCCCAGTCCGCCACTCCGACCCTCCCCGAGGGTGCGTCCTGCCCCTTGGCGGCCCCCAGCGGTGCTCCTTCGAAGAAGGCCCCCTGTGGAACGCTGCCGAGTTACCCGGTCTTCGTGGAGACCACGGCTGGCTCTTCCTCTTCGGACGAGGCCGGGGGGGAGGGATGTGGCGAAATGCCGCGTCCTCGCTCGTCGACCCGTTGGACGAGGCGTCCCGGGAAACGGCGAAGCACTCGTCGCCCGGGGTCGAGTCGCGACCGGAGCGACGCTAGCCACGATCAGAACTCTGGGAAGTGATGTCCGGTAGCCACCCGGTGCCGGACACACTTCGTCCATCGTTGGAGAGTTTTTTTTTTTTTTGCTGAATGACTGATTGAATCGATAATTTCAACCCTGCCATTGATAATTTCTTACAATACATAATTTTCCATTGCTAGCTAAAATCTCCCTCCTAATATCTGTGGACCTTGTCTTCCTTTCTTTTTTTTCTTTCTAAATGTTAATGGTCAAATTCACGAGTATGCGTCTGTATGCATATGCTTATGTATGTGCGTGTGGATATGCATGTGTGCGTATGTATGTACAAGTGGATATGTATGTGGTATATGTATCATATATGTATCCATGTATACACTTATACTAAAGAAAAACATGATGTACCCATAATCTGTGACCTGATATTATGCATAATGCTAACAAACTCTGTAATATTCTGAACCGAATAAAATAATTTATATCATAGCTCAAGTGGTTAAGAGCATCCGCCCGGCAGGTGGAAAGATCCGGTGTTCGAGTCCCGGTTGAGGAAATATTTTTACTCTTGTGATCTGTTCGATTCCGCCTTCCCCACCTCTATTGTGTTCGTCCTTTATACGTGTTCCTATCCCTTTTCCTTATATATGTTTCTATATATATATATATATATATATATATATATATATATATATATATATATATATATATATATTTACATATATTTATACGGATGGTCAAGAGCTAAGTACTATCGAAGAAAAATGGGACAGTATTAAGAAAGGATTGTCTAAAGCCGCAAAAGACACTATTGGAACCGTTAACACTAAAAGGACTAAGAAACCATAGATCACGGATGAGAAGATTACAAAGATGGATGAGCTGAGAAAATGGAAGAATGTAAACACAGAATTAGGCAAAATGAAGTACAAAGAATTAAACAATAAATTGAGGCGGGCAACAAATAAAGCAAAGGAAGCATGGTGGAAGACGCAGTGCGAGGATATGGAAAGTCTGTAGAGGAAGGGTGAAATTGGTGCGCTGTACAGCAAAGTTAAATCATTATCGGGAAGTAAGAAAGGGAGATCAACGATAGCAGTTAGAGATAAGGCGGGTAAGGTAATAGTGGACGCAGAAAAGAAACATGACGTAGAGGAAGATAGCTTAGGTCCAGGCATACTAGACAATGAGATAGGAAGGGTATTAAGGGAGATGAAACTAAATAAGGCCGTGGGGGTGGATAACATTCCCGCGGAACTTTTAAAAGGCTTAGGAAAATGTGGGAGGAAGAGGCTATATGGGCTGATCCGTAGTATTTATGAGGAGGGAACCTGGCCGGAAGACTTTGTGAAATCAGTTTTAGTTCCTATTCCGAAAAAGGTAAAGGCTACATCATGTGAGGACTACAGGACGATTAGTTTGATATCCCACGCAGCTAAGGTTGTTCTCAGGACCAAAAAACAAAAGGATAGAGAGAAGGGCAAATGATTCCTTAGGGGGTGATCAGTTTGGGTTTAGGAAGGGGAGAGGTGCGCGGGATGCCATTGCAGTAATGAGATTATTAATCGAGAGGAATATGCAGGAGAACACAACCAGGAGGTATTTGCCTGTTTCGTAGATTTCGAAAAAGCGTTTGATAGAGTGAATTGGGAAAAACTAATGAGTATATTGCAGAAAATAGGAATAGATTGGAGGGAAAGGAGGCTAATCCGCAACCTGTACACTCAGACTGCTCAGGTGCGGGTGGGAAACGGGGAGTCCGGATGGGCAGTGTTAGGAATAGGTGTAAGGCAGGGTTGCCCATTATCACGGTTGCTGTTCAACCTGTATGCAGAGGAAATGATCAAAGAGGCATGGAAAGAACTCGAGGTAGGAATGAAAGTGGGCGGGGAATTCGTAAAATCAGTTAGGTTTGCTGATGACCAAGCTTTCGTTTGTCAGTCAGCCAAGGGGTTGCAAGCATTGCTGAGTACATTGGAAATTCAGTGCGACAGGTATGGGATGAAAATCAATATTAATAAAACAAAGGATATGCGATATTCTAGAAAGAAAAAGGCTAAGCTAAACATTAAAATAGGAGGGCAAAAACTAGAGCAGGTAGAACAGTTCTCGTATCTCGGTAGTGTTTTGGACCAACACGGTCAAAGTAGTAAGGACGTATGGAGAAGAATTGCGCTAGGCAAAGAGGCTTTCACAAGGAGGAGGGAGTTGATGACGTGGACGTTAAGTAAGGATGTTAAGAATAGACTCGTAAAAACTTTGGTATGGAGCGTAGCTATCCGTGTACTGCGCGGAAACGTGGTCATTGAAACAGGAGGATAGACGTAGACTGGAGGCTTTTGAAATGTGGGTGTGGGGAAGAATGGAGAAGGTGAAATGGACAGAGAAAAAAACAAACAAGGAAGTACTTGGTATGGTGGGCGAAGAGAGGGGTTTGTTGGGAGAAATCCTATGGGGGCAGGAAAAGTGGCTGAAGGGGGTATTGACCGGCAGTGGGATGTTGAAGACGGTAATTGAGGGGAGAATGTTAGGCAAACGAGGAAAGGGAAGGAACAGGATAGGGATGTTGGACGGGATGAAGGGAGGAAGAAAGTACTCAGAGCTGAAGAGGGACCTGATGTAGAGTAGGATGTTGTGTTTTGTTAGGGGCCAAAAATTTTTAATTAGTAATTACGTCCATCCAAAAACCTACCTTAACCGGTAGATTACCTAATAATAATAATATATGTATACATACTATATAGATACTAGTATATAAGTATAATATATGTATTATTATCAGTATATATACATATGTGTGTGCATAAAAACCATAAACACAGTAATCAACCCGAAGGTCGGTTTGGTAGGTGAAGGTAGAGTTCACCCAGTACTAAGCCCTATACGGTGTGTGAAATTCACACATCAGGGTATGGGGGCCAGTTCCTTTCCCTGTGCCGGTTATGGTTTCCCAGGAAAATCTGGTACCCGTAAAATCACATAGCTTGGGTGGAGCTGCAGGTGCCCAGAGTTCCTTGCCCGGGAATCGAACCCGGGACCCTCCGGTCAGCAGTCCAATGCTCTACCCACTGGACTACCGCGACCCGTATATATATATATATATATATATATATATATATATATATATATATATATATTCACGTGGAAGTAGAATTAAAGAAAAGGGATAGGTACACATAGAAAGGACGAACGCAGGAGAGGTGGGGAAGACGGAATCAAGCGGATCACAAGTGTGAAAATATTTCCTTGGCCGGGACTTGAACACCAGATCTTTCTACTTGCTGGGCGGATACTCTAACAAATTGAGCTATCGAGGAAACGTAATGTATACTGAGATCTGCGGGTGTGATATGCCACCAAGTGCCCCGATTCTTTGGCCAAGAGATGACGCCAGGAGGCTGTTTCACCCAACAAGGGGGAAATAGACAACGCACAAGAGGAAAGGACAGTGGGTTAGGAATCATACAACATAAAAGAGAATAGGAACAGTGCGTTCAATGACACGTATGGCTAGAAGAAAGAGATGAGCATCATGTGAAAGCGAGCAGGCTGTTTCAGTGGGTGAAACAGCCTCATGGTGAAACGGCCTCCTTGTAGAAAATGATCTCGGGATACCCTACCCTCGCTCTCATCCAAGTGGTGCAGAACTCTGCGCTACGGTGCATCTTGGGATGCGGGCGCTACGCCCGCGTGGAAGAGATGCACCAGGACGGGAACATGGAACCTCTGAACGTCCTTCTTCCGGAGCTGTCTCGAAGATTCTTCGAGAGGGCTGCGGATTCAGACGTCGCCACCATCCGACGCCTCGGAGAGATCCAGGTTTCAACGTGGGACCGCTATAAGCGCCCCATTGCGAGCATGGATCGCCAAGATGCCCTCCCAGCGAAGAAGAGGCCCAGGCTTCAGTAGCAGGGATCGCCAGAACGCCGTGACAACGCAGAAGACGACGCCCTGCCTTAGAAGCCTAGGCGGCTGGAAAGGCAACACAGTGGAGCCCCGACCGGAGTAACGGGGGTCCGTCCACGAGAATTGGAAAACTACTGCTGGGAAATTTTGAATAAAATTTTGTGAATGACTCGCGTATTTACGAAATTCATTCCGAGATTACTCACGACCGAGCAGAAAGACCTTCGCTCTGAAACCGCTCAAGGAAACTTGGAAATCGTCAGTGATGATGAAAATGTCTTTAATAAGATTATTATTAGTGATGAATCATGGGTTTAAGGTTGCGATCCTGAAACTAAACAACACTTTTCACAGTGGTAGTGTCCAGACGAGCCACGGCTGAAAAAAGTACGTGAAAGTCGGAGCCATGTCAAGTCAATGCTTTACTTTTATTGTGAGGGTGTCGTGCACCACAAATTAACTTCAAGAGGTCAGACGATCAACAAAGAATATTACGTTGAAGTACTGAAAAGAATCCGTGAGAAGAAAACGACCGCGTCTTTGGTCAAGCGGTGACTATTTTCTTCACCGCGATAACGCGCCAGCGCATTCATCGAGCCTTGTGCAGCAATTTTTGGCGGATCACCAGATTTTACTGCTTTGCCAGCCTCTGTATGGTCCCGACAAAGCTCCCGGCGACTTTTGGATGTTCCCAAAATTGAAAATGACGCTCAAAGGAATGCGGTTCGACGACATCGAGACGATTCAGAGTAATACGACGCGCGAGCTGAAGGCCATTCCAAAATCTGCGTTCGAGGACTGCTTTAAGATGTGGAAGCACCGCTGGGAGCGTGTGGTTCAATCAAATTTGGACTACTTCGAAGGATGCCACGGCCCGGATGACGAAGAATAGCGCCAATGCGGAAATATGAACGCAGGTTGGATAGCTTTCGGACGTAACTCGAATACGTTAAAAGAACGGGTGAGAATCGACATCATCTCTCTTACCCCTCTTACTAACACTGCCAATCCAGACTCTCCAACCTCCTCTCGCACCCGAGTAGTCTGAGACATGTACCGGTTGTGGATAAGTATCATATTCCTCCAGACTACTACTTTCTGCATAACATTCACTTTATCAAACGACTTTTCGAGATCCACGACACCGGCAAAGACATACTCATTTTATTCTATATTCCTCTCAAATTGTGACTTTATGGGACCACGCATGCCTCTTCCTTTAATGAATCCAAACTAATCATCGCCTAAGTAAAAATTTGCCCTTGTATCCATCCTCTTATTGATTATCCTGAGAACCTCATTAGTTGGGTTTGAAATCAAACTTATTGTTCTGTAGCCCTCACATAACGCTGTCTTTCCCTTTTTGAAATAGACACTAACACTGACCTGACGAAATCTTTCGACGAAATTCCTTCCTCGCAAATGCAACGTAATTAGTTCATAAAAATCTTCCTAGTACGTTCTGCTTAACCTTAAAGTGTTCTCCTGGGAATATTGTCTGCCTCCAAGTCCTCATTTAGTTAAAAATCCCTCAATTCCCCTTTCTATCTCGACATCGAGTTACCCGGGACCTATGCTATCCTCATCTACCTCATAATCTGTCTATACGTCTAACCTTGCTAGCCTAATGTCTCAATTATTCTGTTTCTCTATTTTTCCATCCATTTTTCTGGAATTCTCCCTGATTCACTAAGATTTTTCGCGATTTATCCTTGCTTGTTCACATGGATTACGAATTCATACTTCCTGAAATTGCTGTCACCTTTCTGTAGTATAGCACACCAATATAACCCTCCTCTACAGACTTTGCATATCTTTTCAATGCGTCTTCCACCACGCTTCTGTTGCTCTATTGGCTACCTGATTCAGTTTAATATTGAACTCTGTATATTTTCTTTTACCTAACTCTGTATTTAATCTCTTCAATTTCCGTCTCTCATCTATCTAATACTCTCATCCATGTTCCATGGTTTACTTGTCCTTTTCCTATTGCCAACATTTCCTCTAATTTTGTTTGCGGTTTTCATTATCCTTTTTTGATATGTACCCATTTTTCCTCTATATTATCCAGCTCCCTTTCCTTAATCATAGTTATCTCTAAAACCAGCCGTTACTGCTTTCCTTTCTTTCCGGTATTTGTTTCCAAATTCTATTTCCTATGTGATCTTCAGTTTTCCCTTTTTAATCGAATGCTACACTTCATCATTATTAATTATGGTCAAAGTCCGCATTCGCTTCCGAGGAACTGTGCGATTTAATCACTATGTTCCCAAATCTGATCATAACCATAATATAGTGAAACTGATATCTTTCTTGATTTCCGGGCATTTTTCAAGGGTATTAACACCTTTTGCGGCCCCTAAACCATACGTTCATTATGATTAAGCCCTATTTCTTGCAGAACCATACAGGTAATATTCCATGAAAGTCTTCCACATATCATCACCATTCAAAGCTCCCTGCATACGCTTCCCCTTTGAACTTCTCCAAATAATCCTCTCCCCTCCCCTCTCATCACGGCTAATTATTTTATTGTTTAATATCCCTACTGTCCAATTTATATTTGCCATCCTTCACACAAACATACGTACATTTCTTGTAAAACTCCAATATACGCCTATCCATCTGAAGAGTAAATTATACCAGGCAAGACATCACTAATGTGTGTTGGAAGGATATATTCCACACCAGTCGAAAATTCAATTCCAGAAGCTAGTAGATATATTAAAACATTTACTTACGGTGATATATTTTTCAATCAGCCTGCACCATGGTGTCTATGTTTATAAAGTTTGTATAAAAAGTATCGGGGAAGGTTTCGGAAAAATCGATTTATATCAGATATTACTACAATTGCTCAAATTCTTCAAGGTACATCCCTTCACCGGTTTTGCGGCAATGCTTAGCGTCCTCCCCACTTACTCCAAGTGGCTTGATCCCACTCCAACCAAATTAAAAAATTTTAAAATTTTAAAAAATTAAATTGCATTACTTTTGGAACGCCCCCTGTATTGCTTTCGCCCCGCAATTATTCTTTTCGCGTAAACCGCAGTCCCCTATCTTACCACCATGTCTTCCTTTGCCTTATATACTGTTCTAATTCCCGTCCACTACCAAATGTTTCCCTCCAGGAACACCCGCATTTATTTTCTCTAACTGATTGTACCCCTTACCCCTTCTTACTCTCTATGATTTCCTGTGGACTAAAGAGTACTTGTGTACGTATTTAAAACCATCATCACGTCGGGATCCAAAATGGAATACGATTAATTTTGAATTTTGAAGCACTGAATTGGGTCATATACCATTAGCCTTTGGTTAAAAGAAGCGAAGAGGATCCTTGAATCCAGGAAGGACTTCATGGGAGCAGGCCAACGGAGGTGAAGAATCCGTGTCTCACGAATCGGGGGGTACGCCTCTGGCGCGTACCCGCCAGCCCCCCCCCCTCCCCCGGTAGCAGAGCGCCCTCATGCGCAAAAGGCGCCACCGCCCCTAGAAACGCGCCCTCGGCCGACGCCACCGTCCAGGGGCCCGGCACCCTGGTCGATGGCGGTGGTCGGCTGTCTGATTACGCGAAAGGGCCGCTCCGCCCGCGCCATCAATTCGGGAGGGTCGAACCCAGAGGGCAACTCCGCGCGCTGGGACATGCGCGCGGTGGCCCTGGGGGCGCGGGGGGAGGAAGGCATCATATGCGCGAAGCGAGGGACAGGAGGGGGAGGACCAAAAAGGGCTTAATCGCAGGCACGCCGCTGGATCGCAAATATAGTCCCTCGAATTAATTACTAATTGGAAAAAGAGGAAAGAAGAAACCATTGGGGGTGGGGAGGGGAAGGTTGAGGGGAAGGTACGGGGGAGAGTGGGCGTGTGTGTGTTGTTTTAGGTCTTTGGGAAATGTTTCACGAGTGAATTCTCTCCCAGCAGGGGCAGGCGGCGGTCGTGTTTGAACAGGGTGGGGGCGAAGGGGGAGGAGTGGGGAGGGAAGGGGGTTGGAAAGGAGCGCGATGGACATCATGTTTTTTTTACATTGCTGGAATTGAAAAAAATTAGCGCCGCCCTCCTCGGATGCAACTCAGGCGGAAGGAAGGGGGCGTGAGGGAGGGAGGGAAGGGGGAGGGAAGGGGGAGGGAAGGGGAGGGAAGGGGGAGGGAAGGGGGAGGGAAGGAAGGGGATGGGGGAAGAAGGTGGAGGGGCGTGCATGTACGATCCTTTCGAATCCTGTTCCACGTCTCTCCCTTGCTCCCCCCGTGGGGGAGGGCGGGAGGAGTACCAACCGCGGGATGCCCTCCGCGGTCGTCTTCGTCCTCACGGCATTCACGCTCCGCTGAAAGGGCGCTGTAGGCCGTGCGGGCGATGATCCCCAACCATCCCCCCCCGCGTTACCCTCTCAAGGAGTCTCCATCGGAGTGAACGTCGACAGGAGATCCACATAACTTCCCCGCAAACAGCCAATTGACTACCCTAGGTGAGCACACGAACGGAGGTTTTTTGATGTCACGATTTAACTGCTGATAACTGATGATGGATACCTTTGAGTCCAAATTCTGTCTTTTTACGCATAAAAATGTCTTCAGGGCGGAACCCATATTATTTTAAGTTATGAGCCAGTGAAAGGTATTAAAGGCACGCTGTTTCGAAATGTATAAAAAGCCGTAGTGTGGAGAAGGAACGAACAATAGCCATTACGAACAATTCCCAAACGTATTTGAAAAGATACTGCGAAAGGGAGTAACTCGGATCTCACACCTAGTATGAACCCATCCATTATATACTTTTTGAAGTACGAATGTAATAAAAGTTACGGTGGACATGTAAAAGCGGTGGTGCCATAACTTCCGTCATCATATTTACCAGAGGGATCGTCACTCTCATATGAGTCGCCGTATTTGTGCAAGGTATCTCTCTCTGCAACCATGGCCGAGTGCGTATCAATTTTAGGAAACTGAACCTAAAGAACGCAATAGACTCGGAATAATGGAAAACCAATATTCACGAAGAGTTGAGTCAATTGACATTGAATACAAGATGGCAGCTTCCATTTACATTACTTTTACAACAATTGCTTACATATTATTATTACATAGTAGTCTACCAATCAACGCACGTTTCGTATAAACACAAATATAACAGGTTCCTACATTTCTCAGCCTCGCCTAACAAAACAAAACCTCACCCCCAAAAATAGTGTCTATTAAAAAATTGGTTATTGAACGACAATGACTAACTACCGCAACTTTTTAAGCGTGGCTTATTCAGATCCTCTACACGTCTACACAAAATAACGGTGACAGTACTATTGCAGAGAAATAAGTAGAATGTTTTATATTTAATCTTAAAGTTAATGAATTTTTGAATGTGTTAAGCTTTTTTACACTTACCAATCCTAATTCAGCGAGTGAAGAAATATGTAGTTTAACGATAACTGAATGAAGCAACGTTAAATGGTAATAAATTACTTATAAGTTGAACTTATGATCGAGAAATACTGGGGGAAGACTTTGAAAAGGACTGTACAGAATTTTGTACGATCATGAGCAAAATGTAGTGAGAATAAAAGGCTAGATGTAGCCTCATGAATATGAATTATAAATGCTCCCGAAATTATATTCCTTTGCTTGAACAGTTTGCAGATCAATTTTGTGAACAATTTCAGAATTTAGAGCCAGAATATAGTCTTTGCTATGATTTGGGTTTCATTTCTTTCGTAATATGTCCATATATTCCCCTACTAATGGCTTTTAAAATTTAAAATGTACATTCAGATAACGTCCCGAATTGCAGTTCGCAGAAATCTGGCGATACTAATTATAACAAAAACATTTTTAAAGAGATATTGCGAAATTGTCTTTGTGAATACTCAACTTAAATATTTTAATTTAAATTTATTACAAATTTTTGAGGACCGTCTTCTGGGAGCGCACAACTCATATTCGCCTGTCGCTCCGCATGGGCGCAGTGAATTCCTGCTGACGTAACTATGTCTAACACGTACCCTGGAAACAAATGCTATGGTGTGTGACAGGGTGACAGGTGATTCCACACCAGCAATGTGACATCAAAATTAAGATCTGTTCGATGGAAGTTTTAAATAATTCAAATGATGGAGTAATTTTTACGACTACAACTAAGTTTAAAATGCTTGTCTGAGCATGAGAGTGGTACTGCCAATAAGGAGAGCATTAAAACGAGAGTTAATTAAAATAATGGCCGAATTAGGCTAATTATCATTAAACATGGCGCCGTCGTTATCATTCATTATCTAATCCATCATCTTTCGCGGAAAAAACAACACTTCATAGATGTCAATATGTGACGTCAATGAGCTCATCACAACACATTTTACAAAAATCCCAAGACGCCCTCTTACAAAACCTCGAGACGCCCACCAACCCTGTGACCATCCCGCAAAGGCGCACATTCGGGGCCTGCTCTTAAGGGCCGCCCTGAAGGTCAAACGGCGCCGCGTGGCCCCCCGCCAGTATCAAGTGACCCTCAGCGAGACCGGTCGTGAAAGCGAGAGCCACTGGAGACCCCGTTTCGGAACCGGAAACCTCGTTCGTCCCTAAGGAACGCCACCGCGTACCAAGAACCGTGACTCTAATGACCACGAGGAAGAGCCGCCTGAGAATTGGCCCGGTGACTCTTGGGTTTCGGATATGAAGCGACCAGCTGCTAAACCTCGTAAGAGCCAAAGTCAATCCGAGAACTGATTGGGAAAAGCATCCGTAATGTTGACATTCGAAGGCCGGCGTGACAGGGACGTCGCAGCCCAAGAGTCCACCAGCCATTGAGCGTAAACATAATTGACGTTTTCAACCTTCCCCGTTTGCCGTCCATAAGTGACGAAAGAGAAGAAGGATGCCTATCGTTCGTATTGGGAATGTCGGGCGAGAGAGGGCGTTGGAATTGGTCAACGACCGCGAGGGGATAAACTCACTATTCGAGATGTGGTCATCGAGGCGGACACAAGGAGGGGGAAATGAACCTTAGGCAGGGGTCCTTGATATTCTCCATCCGACGGGAATGGGGAAAATAAACTTAGTTTTTAGAATACAAGAAGAGCAAGTGCAAATCCTGTAACGAAATGAAATTCAATTCACCAAGGTAAATTTGAATAAACAACGCAGATTGTAATTACTATTGACATGTGCCCTAAAAGTGATGAGAAACGTTGGTTTGAATTCCCTGCATGATGCACATTGCACCGCATGCGTACTTACTTCGTAATAAATTGCTTTTCATATATTTTATATACGTATTCCTTGATCTTCGTCTCTTCGTTTTAAACGTGACATGAAAAAGCGCATCTATTATATATTTATACATTGTTAAGCACTTATTAGCAGTTGTGCACGGTTCTCTTCATCCTTCGCAACGCAAACAAAAGTTATCGATGGAGTTGAAATCGATTCCCTCATACCTCAGGGCACTAAACAGGAATATACTCACTGTATTTATTTATCGATGGCCTATTCATCACAATTCACAAAGCTTCAAGAAAAAATAGTTTAACATGAGTTAAATATTTTCCAAAATATGGGATAAATTTACCAATAATGTTGGCCACATACGCTCAAATAAACGCTCTTTTGCGTGGAAGCCCTGACTAACTATACCAGGGATACCGTGCCGTGATGTTATAGGCTATATCTCGGAACGGGTAGTTCGCCTGTTAATAACTTAATATTTTTATAGACCAATATCTCTTCACCAAACAACGCTGTTATTCAATAAAAGGTTCGCTCCACATGATTTCGCTAGCACACGTCACATCCAAATATTTTTTTCTTAAACAGCAGTACAGACTGCTAGAAATTTCATCCCGGCGGATGCAGAGACGGGGGAAGAAAATGATTTCGGAAGGTGGGCGCGAATTTTTGGTGAAGCGGGCGGACCATCCTCGCTCGTCGATCACGCGAAAGGGGGAAAGCCAAAATCCCTTCCCCCGCCCGCCGGTGAGGCGCAGAGTGGGTACGCAAGCAGCCCACCCGCCTTCGCCGCTTCGTGGGAGAGCAGCGGTCGGCCATCGATCGCCCACCCCCCGGGAGGGGCAATTGTGGGGCCGCCGCCCCTCGCTCCCCCAGCAATCCTCCCGTGTGTGTTTTTCCAGGGGGCCTCTCGGCGGCGACGGTCTTTGCGCTCTCCGCCCCCTCCTTCCAGCGCATTAAACCCCAAATGGACTCGGGAGCTGCCATTAATCAAACGACGGGCCCCGCGCGCGCACACACCCATCCACCCACCCCCGTTCCTCCAGCGACTGGAGGAGAATTCCGCCCGAGAGGAGGAGGCATTTTTGAATGAGGGGGTGCAGATTTGGGAGGGGGCGCCACCGGAGGATGGGTGGCGTGCACGTGAGGGCCGCCCTCTTAATAATCGCGCCCTCCGCGGCCACTTGGGAATTGCACATCCGAAGGGAGACCGCAACATATTTACGACCCCGCTCCCCGTGAAATCTCTTCGGGTGGATAATGGCCACATGAATGAAAACATTGGGTACGTGTCAAATGATGCAAAAAAAGCAGATTCAATCCAACCGGACGCCGAATAACTGGCAGAGACTGTTAAAATTTAGGAGAAGAGATACCACTTTTATGGCGCAAATGTCAATTGATGAAAATAAGATGGTGTCATCAAACGTCATTTGCGTTGAATTTTGGCGTATATCTCGGCATTTCCACATACATGTGTGAATCTTAAAATGGAATCCACAAACGGATTGAATCGAAAACTAGGGAGATGGGCCGTAGCTATCCGCCAAAAGTCTATAATTCATAGGGAGAATCAATGCAGTAAATTACATTAATCGAAGAGAAAAGGGAGGTTATGGAGACGCGATCCTTCTCATGCACTGTCTGTTCGCAGTTAGTTAACCCGCTTGGAAGCACATTCGCTCCCCGTCGAATAAATACCGCTCTCAAACGTTTGTCTCTAAGCATTTAATCATTGAAATGGACGCAACCACAATGCTGGGACGGGAGGGTGTTGGAAGAGACGCACGGGCGATAACGCGACCGCTCATCGGGCGGAAACATCGTCGGAATCCGATAACGGCAAATCGGCGGAATTGCATGTGCGAATATGTCAATCCACAGTCAGATGTTGCTCCAGGTTTTAACGCCTGTTCCCAAATTAGGTTGTCGTTTATATTAGACTATGTTACTATGCTCATCGTAGTGGACTTGCCCCGACTCTCCAGTATGGGTGCAATCAAATTGGAAGACTAAAAATAAATATTTCAAAATTTACATTTCAGATATATGCGCATTTATAAATGCATGCCAGAAGGTGCACAATGCTTTGATTCATTGTTTTGGGATTGCTTAATACGATTAAACTGATTATATGGATTACAAGCTGATAATAATATGGATGCAATATAAATCACATGCATAAAAGGACTGCTAACATTCGTACACATAAATACACTCACACATGCATACATATATGTATAAATAAATAAATATATATATATGCTATTATATATATACTTAGAATATAATCTCCCTCTCAAATCGCAACACTCGCCCTTTGCTTTCATTGTTCGAGCGGGAGAGTGGGGAAGGGGGTAGTCCCCGTACCCCATCCCCCATTCTCTCCGCCCCCTCCGGCCTCTTGATACCCGCCATTAATCAACGCATTGATGAAATTTGATTTGTCAAACGCAGAGGGCGGGTCGGTCGCTTAAGCGCACCAGATTGAGAGCTCCGTGAGCATTTTGAGAGCGGCGTGGGAGGGGGATGATGTGGTGGGGGTAGGATTTGCCGCTCGGGGTGGAGGGGTGTGCCTGCCGGAGACGGTGGTGGAGAGCGATCCCCCTCCCCCAACAGCCTCTCCCCCTTTTGAATATAACGGGTTGGGTGGGCGGTCAGGCGGAATGGGGCTATTTGACGCGTGAATGGGGCCGTCCAAGAGAGAGAGAGACCGAGCGTGTTTTGTTTGCCGTTGTAACCGTTTCACCCACACACACACTGTGGCCAATGAGGAAGGAACGACCCCTTCTCTTCCTTCCTCCCCCCGTGGCCCTTCCCCCACCCCCCGCATGAAGGCGGGTCGAGACCCTTGCGTCCCTTTCGCATGACGAATAGTTCCGCGATTTTTGTTTACTTTATTGCTCTTCACCCTCGCCATCTTAACCACTTAACTCGGTGGCGCACCGGTGCTTAATCTCTGCCAGATCTATGGCTACAGTTACAGTCCACCTTCACTCTTCATCTCTTTAAAAAAATATTTCGTTCGTTAGAAATAATATCGGAATCAGACCACAATAACGTATTCAATAATGGCTAACCAAGCCTTGCCTGGGTGACGTGATGCAATAGCTCGCAGCTTAGGAAATGAGAACTGGGGAGTAAACTTCGGCTACCATGCGCATTATCTATGACCGTGAGCCACCCTAGGAATTCTAACTAATTAGGCATATTCTTTTGCAGCGGACCCTCTGTCGATGCTCCTTCTGTCTGCTGGGACTCTGAAATTCTACTTTGAAAAAAGATGGAAGTCGTTGGGACAGGGCTTATTGGTTAATAGAAAAATCAACGGAACACCATTTGAGGTGCTTCTAAGTTGAATCCACCAATGGCATATTTCTGAGCTAGTCTCAATACATAGTAAGTTTACTGAATACAGGTATACTCGTATAAGTCTAGGTCAAATATTTACCTAAAAAAATCAACTTTCCTTCCTAAATAATTTTTACAAATAGTTTTAAGAAAAATTTTGGGAAAAATAGGGATAACAGAAATAATATTTAAAAATTAAATATCCACATCAATATTAATAATAATCAATTTCAACGAGTTGGTGCATCAAAACCTATAAATATCATGAATTTGAAAAAATATGATAGTTTCATAAGTATGAGTATTGTAAAAACAAATAATATCATTTGTAGTAAAGTTAAAATTTGGTCCACTGCCTTTTTCATTATTGAAAAAAACTGGCACAATATCTCCATTAACACAACCCCGTCCTCGGCCATGCGTCCGTTTGAAGAGAGTTGCACCAAGCCTAAAACTTCCCTTGCATCACCTCCGTCGTGACTGGTCGGATATAGCAATATTTTATCGAAGGAAATACCCAGTCCTATGAATGGGACTGGATGAAGGAATCGAATTCGGCATAGGTGATCCAAACAACAAAGGATTGATTCCGCCGCAAAGTCTTTGTAAGGCGGCTAAAGAAGCAGATTGGTTTGATATGTAACATTTAGGGCTCACCTAATGCTAAATTAAATTACGTGTACAATTCATGCAATGGAGTAAAGGGTGGATTTTCTTGTCCCCGGAACTACCTTGCATTCCTTGCATACCCTACACCACAACGAGGTGCCTACCTATCCAATCTGGCGCACATGACCTCTACTGTCGGTCGCCACCCGTAATAACTACCTCTACTGCTACCGCCAGTAATTTCCCAGGAAGGTCGGCTGTGCCTGAAAAATCACGCATCTCTTGTGTCATCCATTCTAGTTGAGGATGCTTAGAGGCGGCTCACGGCATCGAACCCGGGTCCTTCGACAGCAGCCCTACATCCTAGCCACTGGAATACCACGTCCCAGAAAATCTACAAAAATATAACGAAGACCTCTCGGGATGAACAGCAAATGGTGGTGAACGACTAACGTTTCGATGTCTGACTGGTTGGCATCATCCCCAGGGCGCGCGGCCAGGGTTCACGCGCGGCGATCCCCCAGGAGAGTAAGCGCCCTGCACACGATGGCAGCAAAGACAGCTTTCGAAACGTCGGCTACTTATCTCTCCACCGGGTCAATACGTTGGGGGGGGTCATGGGCAGCATTCACCAGAAAAGCACGAAATCTTTCACGCGAAAGAAATTCATTTCGAACATTTCCTTTCATTTCGATCGAAATACTTTCCTCATCGAGCGAGTAGGGAAAACTCCAATGATACAAATCACGAAACAAAAACAAACCAGGAGTGAAAGATTAATATGAAAATGAACTCGCAAATTACTGAGAAATACTACCTTGATCAAAAATTTCCCGGAATAACCACCGTGTGGCGCTCCCATCGTTCCGATTTGAGTTCTGTTTTTTTTTGTTAAATTGGTACATCTGTTGTTGATATTCCCTTTAAATCTTAGTGTCATAACTTGACATTTGCAAAAGTTACGTAGCCAAGAGTACATCTATCTCTGTGTGTGTTGGCGATTTTTTACAATTTCAGAAATGGATTTAAATTTGCAACAACGAACTTGTATTAAATTTTGCGTAAAAAACGGATTTGGTGGCGCACGGACGTTGGGGTTGAAGAGAGAGAGAGCCCGCTATGCCTCGTGCAGTTAAGGCCGACTCAGCGCTCGCGTTGCCTCAGGAGAGGAGGAAGGGGCATCGCCGTACAGCATCAACTGGCGACAGGACGTCGTCGTCTGGAATTGTGTCTCCTGAGGACCTTCGTCGTGTGTTCGGGAGAGGGGAGTCGGCGCCAGCGTCGGCTTCCCCGATCCCGAGGACGGCGAAACCAAAGGAGACCGCTGGCAACGTACCTGCCACAAAAACAGATCCAGCACCAACGGTGACACAGGATAGCTCCAGCGGCCCTTTTCAGGACCAAACTGGAGTTGACGACCAGCAAGGTCGCAAGACCGCCAAGAGGAAGAAGGAAGCGAGAAAAACGGTGCTGCCGGTTTCCTCGCAACCAACTTCGTCTTCGGCGCTCCCAGGTGATGAGGAGGGAGCTGCCCGAGCCCTGGACTCGGGCGACGAGTCGGGCGACGGTTTTACCGTCGTCGGCTCAAAGAAAAAGAAGAAGAAGACGTCAACCCCTACGGACGACGCCATCCCGATGCCTGCTGCCACCGAAGGAGCACCAACGGTGACAAAAAGGAAGACGCCTCCCATAGTGCTGTATGGCGTCACGGACGTCCAGGGGCTCATCGAGCGACTGGAAAAGGAACTCGGGGACGAGTTTGGATTGGAGGTCAGGCGATCTTCCATCCGACTCGTCACCGAGACCATTGAGGGTCACCGAAATGCGACTGCGGTACTGGATTCCTTGAGGATCCAATACCACACTCAGCCCATCGAGAGAATTCCCGGGGTGAAGCTTTTCATCAAGGGCGTATCTCGGTGGGTCAGCGATGACAAGGTGACTGCGGCCCTTCAGTCACTTGGCTACGTCGTCAGAAGCCTTCGTCGCCTGACGGTCATGGAGGCTGGGAAACCGGTCCCCATTGATCGCCTCGTGGCGAATGTCGTGAGGACGCCGAGAGCAGTGCAGCCAAGGGACATCCGAAAGCTGCACTTCTGCTTCGTCACGGTGGAACAGTGCCGTGGGGGAGGTGGCCCGTTGCAGTGCAATAACTGCATGCGCTTCGGGCACATTTCCCTTGCATGTCGCTGCGCCACCAGGTGCCTTCGGTGTGCTGGAGCCCATCGAGTGGAGGAGTGCTCCAGGGGGAGGACTGACGCAGCCATCTGCGCAAACTGCGGAGGTGACCACGCTGCTGTTGCTCGACGCTGTCCTGTGGTGATGGAGGCCTTCCGCCGCCACAAGGAAAACGGCGACGCGAAAAGAAAGGTTGCTCCGGCTGCTGGGAAGCCGGCGAAGAAACCTGTGCCGGCAAGGGCTGCAGCGAAGAAAAGGGAGGGGGGAAAATCCTTCGCCACGATCTTAAAAGGCCCTTCTCAGGACCAAATGGAGATAGACACGGCGACAAACGCCCGGTACCAGATCTCTTCCCCTCCCCCGAGCACAGAGAGGACCGAGGACTTGTCAACCTCGGCCCCGAAAGTCAAAGGGGAAGTCCTTCCGGGGACAATGGAGAAGGAGAGTACGGCAGAGGACCGGGGAACGTCGACGCCAGCAGGCGCCGCCAAGCCTGTGCCCTCTAAGTCTTCCAAAAAGAAGAAGAAGAACTCCCTTCTAGCTCCTGCGGAGAAGAAGGAGGAAGCTGCAGCGGAAAAGCCAGCCAAAACACCGCCGACCGACGCACCCCCGGACCAGGCAAGGACGGCCCTTGTCAGGACCAACGCTCCCCGTGACCCAGAGATTGCTTCCGCGGCTGTCGCTCCCGTCGCCTCCATTGCTCTGCAGGAGGACCAGGAGCTTTGGGTGACAGTTGCGACGATCTCCAAGACTCTGAGGCGGTACATCACCAGCAAGCAAGGGCTCCTGCTCCTCTCACTCCTGGAGGAACTGGCGAGCGCAAGATCGGTTTCTTCACCCAGTCATGGGTAGAGACCCTCTAGTGCTCGTCCAGTGGAACGCCAACGGCATTCTTCGCCGTCGTGAAGAACTTCGGGCGTTCCTCCAGGACAAGAATGCTGCCGTTGCAGCCATCAATGAGACGCATCTCCGTCCGTCCGACGCATGGAGACTCCCCGGCTGGACCATCTTCAGGTCTGATCGGGACCTTCAGCGCCAGGGTGGTCGAACATCAGGAGGTGCGGCCATCCTCGTCCGGAATAACATTGAACACCGAGCGTGCCGAATGATCACTCATCGGAACGCGGAGGCTGTCTCGGTGGACGTCCGGACGCGGGGAGGATGGCTCCGGATATCTTCCCTATACTTCCCGCCAGGGAAGCCCTGGGACCCGGATCTCATCCTGGACCTACTAGGAAACGGCAGCCCGGCCATCATTCTGGGAGACCTCAACGCCAAGCACCCCACCTGGAATTCAAGGTCTCTCAACACGAGAGGACAAGCCCTCCGCGAGCTTGCAGACGACGAGGGACTAACGGTGATTGGCCCGGCGACGGCGACGCACCAGCTTGGAGACGTCCTTGACATTGCAATCTCACGTGGTGTCCGGACGTCTCTCAGTATGCACTCGTGTGTTGAACTGTCGTCGGATCATAACCCGACCATCCTGTTGCTGGGGACCAGAGTTCCAGTGATTCCAGCCAGATCTCAACTTGACCTTCGTGCCGCGGACTGGAAGACCTTCCGAGGGCTCATCGCTGGTAAGCTGCCGAGGGAACTGACTCCACCAACATCGGAGGAGATGGCAGACCAAATGGTCGGTCATCTCACTGCTACCATCACCGCTGCCATTGAGGCTGCGATTCCTAGAAGGGAGAGGCGCTCGTACTACTTGCGTGTGCCGCTTCCTCCCCCGGTTCGCGGACTCATCACGCGCCGGAATAACATCCGCAGGCGCTGGCAGCGGTACAGGACCGACGACCTTCGGCAGCAGCTACATGCGCTTGACCGGGAAGTCCGCTGCGCCCTCCAGGAAGTCCGCTCGGACAACTGGGAGGCGCACCTACGGGAAGATCTCTTGCGGGAGGATGGCGCGGAGGACATGGAAGGGATCTGGAAGATCTGCAGGAAGCTGCGAGGAAGCCAGCGACTGGACCCCATCGTCGTCTGCGGTGATGAGGTGGCGACATCTCCCGGGGCGAAGGCAGAAATGCTTGCGACCTATCTCGAGGGCACCTTCAGTCCTAACCCCGGGAACGCGGATTCGGCGGCCATCGAGGAGGAGATCGCGGTGTCGGAGGAAGCGGTGAATGCTGCCCCTGAAGATGCTAAGTCTGCTCCCCAGTTCCGGAAGGAGGACGTTCTGGGCACGATACGCTGCTTACGCAAGAGGAAAGCCCCGGGAAATGACGATATACCCAATATCGTCATCCGGGAACTTCCGAATGCAGCGGTGGCGTACCTGACCAGCATCTACAACGGCTGCGTCAGGATTTCCTATTTCCCGACCACTTGGAAGAGAGCGAGGATCATATGTCTCCCGAAGACGTCGAGGACGGAGGTGGGACCCGGAGACTTCCGGCCCATTTCTCTACTCGACGGATTCGGGAAGATGTACGAGAGACTTCTGCTGGAGCCGATAGTAGGTTTCGTCCGAGAGGCTGACATCCTCCCGGATGAGCAGTTCGGCTTCCGCGAGCGGCATTCCACGGTCCATCAGCTGGTGAGAACCACGGACTTCATCACGGACGCCTTCAACAGGAAGATGTCGGTGGCAGGCGCATTTTTCGACGTCAGCAAGGCGTTTGACCGCGTCTGGCACCAGGCACTGCTGTTGAAGATGCGGAGACTCCACTTCCCGACGTGGATCATCGAGGTGATCCGCTCCTACCTAAGAGACAGGACCTTCGTCGTTTCCTGGTCTGACTCGTTCTCTGGGGTGCACCGGATCTCCGCTGGTGTCCCCCAGGGTTCGGTTCTCGGGCCAGTATTATTCAACATCTTCTCCCATGACATTCCCAGGAGTCATGGGAGGCACGAGGTCCTGTCACTATACGCGGACGACGCGGCGCTCCTGTGCAGCTCCCGGCGAATATCTTTCGCCGTGGAGAGGCTGCAGATCGTCGTCGACGAGCTACTTTCGTGGTATCGTCGCTGGCGGTTTGCAGTCAATGCCGGGAAAACGAAGGCAATCGTCTTCCATACCGGCAGAGGAGCGCCGACAGAAGAGGAGCTGTCGGTGAATGGAGTCACCCTTCCGTGGGAATCCGAGGTTCTCTACCTCGGAGTGCTGATGGACCGGAAACTCCTTTGGAACGCCCAAGCGCGACGTGTCCGAGGGAAGGCCTTCGCGGCGCTTAACCGGCTTCGGCCGATTATTCGTCCGGGGGTCCTGAGCTCGGAAACGAAGCGTCGACTGTACCGAGCGTGCGTGTTGCCTGTCATCACGTACGCAGCGCCGGTATGGTCAGGAGTGCCGAAGTCTACCCTCGCTCTCATCCAAGTGGTGCAGAACTCTGCGCTACGGTGCATCTTGGGATGCGGGCGCTACGCCCGCGTGGAAGAGATGCACCAGGACGGGAACATGGAACCTCTGAACGTCCTTCTTCCGGAGCTGTCTCGAAGATTCTTCGAGAGGGCTGCGGATTCAGACGTCGCCACCATCCGACGCCTCGGAGAGATCCAGGTTTCAACGTGGGACCGCTATAAGCGCCCCATTGCGAGCATGGATCGCCAAGATGCCCTCCCAGCGAAGAAGAGGCCCAGGCTTCAGTAGCAGGGATCGCCAGAACGCCGTGACAACGCAGAAGACGACGCCCTGCCTTAGAAGCCTAGGCGGCTGGAAAGGCAACACAGTGGAGCCCCGACCGGAGTAACGGGGGTCCGTCCACGAGAATTGGCACGGACGTTGGAAATGTTGGAAAAGTGTTTCGGCAACGATTCTCTAAAAAAAAACGGTCGTTTACCAGTGGCACGAGCGGTTCAGAAGTGGTCGTGAGTCAATCGAAGATGATGAACGCAGTGGCAGACCATCGACATCGAAAGTCGGTGAAAAAATTGATAAAGTAAAAGAAATGTTGGTCAATAACCGCAAATTAACCATCAGAGAAATAGCGGAGGACTTGAACATTGCCTATGGATCCGCCCAAGACATTGTGGTTAATGATTTGGGTTTCCGTCGTGTAGCAGCAAAGTTGGTGCCAAGAGACCTCAATTTCATGCAAAAAAGAGACCGTGTTGACGTCGCAAAAGACATGATTTGCGAGGCTGAATCCGATCCCACATTCATCAAAAGGATCATTACTGGAGACGAGACGTGGGTTTATGAGTACGACACGCAATCCAGACATCAGGCAAGTGAATGGCGTTCACCAAATGAGCCGAGACCAAAAAAACCACGTCGTTTTCAGTCAAAAAAGAAGGCAATGCTGACGGTTTTCATGGATTACAACGGTGTAGTGCATCATGAATTTTTGCCAGAAGGCCAGACAGTAAACAAAGAGTATTATTTGGGCGTTATGAGACGTTTGCGTGAAGCAATTCGCCGAAAGAGACCAGAAATGTGGGCAGAAAACTCGTGGATTTTGCACCATGATAACGCACCGTCGCACAGTGCTATCATTATTCGTAATTTTTTGACGAAAAATGCAACAAATACCATCCAACAGCCACCGAATTCACCTGATTTGGCTCCCTGTGACTTCTTTCTGTTCAATCGAGTTAAAAAACCATTACGGGGAACGCGTTTTAGCAGCCGAGAGGAAGTAATGGAAAAATCGCAGGAAGCACTGATTGACATACCGAAAACCGAATATAAAAAATGTTTCGAGGATTGGATCAAGCGCTGGCATAAGTGTGTTGCAGTCGATGGGGATTACTTTGAAGGGGACAATATAGATTTAGATGAATAAACTTGTATTTTTAATTTTCTGAATAAATTCCGGGAAATTTTTGATCAAAGTAGTATGTCCACAAAACGATGAGGTCTTAATCTCGTAAAAAAGAGTAATTAAGATAGAACGATCTCTCTTGAGGAAATAAAGCAAAACATAAATCTATGACTAACGGTCGAGCTAAAGGGTGTGAATACCAATTTGAGTATTCATCAACCTACGGAACGAGGAGCCTAAAATTCTGTTGGACTAGCTATCTTGAATGTTCGGATGAATAAGCCAATGTAGTAAATAATATTCTAACATGTCCACAAGTACGAATATTGAAAAAATTTACCGATTGCGGCTGAGTATTGCCTATTTTTTATGAAGAATAAATGGCAAAATAATTTTTTAAACACCTTATAGTATGAAAAATAGGCTTCAGAAAAGTATAAAAGAGTGCTGGCAGATCAGCAACAGATAATGTACAAGCAGCAAAAAAAATCCCAAGTCCCGGTGGAACTCTTAAAAGGATGTCATATTTACCCAAAGATCTATTACTATAATTGAATTCAAAGGTAGAAGACTGGAGAAAAACTTGTTGATACAAGACAATGTATGTCGAAGAAAAAAAAACAACTTCAGTTTACACTTTGTTCATGACCAGTTCATCTTAGCGGAAAACTATGATGGAATTTCTGTGCTCAGGAATCTAGAAAAGGAATGCCACAAATAGGGACTGGCAGTTAACGCACCAAAAACGGAATATGTTGAAGGAGTAATATCCGAAGTCATAAAAAGCTTGATTCTGAACTGTGTAAGGCGTTAGCATCTATATATAATTATTATTATAAGGTAATCTACCGGTTAAGGTAGGTTTTTGGATGGACACAGCTCCTAAATAAATATTTCGTGACTCCTAACAAAACACAAAATCCAGCATCCTACTCTACATCAGGTCCCTCTTCATCTCTGAGTACCTTCTTCATCCCTTCATCCCGCCAAATATCCCTATCATGTTCCTTCCCTTTCCTCGTTTTCCCAACATCCTCCCCCCTATCACAGTCTTCAACATCCCACTGCCGGCCAATACACCTTTCATCCACTTTTCCAGCCTCCATAGGATTTCTCCCAACAAGTCCCTCTCTTCGCCCACCATACCAAGTACTTCCTCATTTGTTTTCTTCTATGTCCATTTCACCTTCTCCATTTTTCTCCACACTCACATTAAATAATGGTCACTATGTATAATATAATATGTATAAAGTAATATAAATATTTGGGAGTGATTACAACAAAAGACGGGGCATGCAAAAGGGCCATTAAAAACGGAGTGGAACAGGGAAGAAATATTGTTGGACAACAGAAATTGGTCATTCGGAGTTAAAAAATTGAATGCATAAGTCTGCATTTTAAATTATCATAATATATAGAGTGTAGGGCTGGAAAAATACAGGAGTTACGGAGATTTGTCCGTTATTACAAGTGTAGTATGTCAGGTTCAAAACCCTTCTTTTATAGATAGTTGAAACTATTGTTTGTCGCATGGCGTTTTGAAAAAAATTACTTTAGCATCTCGTGTTTTAAATATTATCAACTGAAATCAACCAATTTTGTATCGAATGTTATGGAGAAAACAAAAGATGAATGGTCCATTTATTAAAGCTGTCATTTCTGCCAAACTTCTGAAGAACGTAGTCGTATGCGTAAGAATTGA
Organism: Hetaerina americana; assembly: GCF_022747635.1. NCBI lineage: Eukaryota > Metazoa > Arthropoda > Insecta > Odonata > Calopterygidae > Hetaerina > Hetaerina americana. The sequence continues at coordinate 27,489,359 of NW_027286763.1, forward strand.
AAATATGTCAAACTAGCAATAGGTCATTAATTTTTATTATTAAATACGCCTAAAAGAAGTATTGTCAACATGGTTAAACATTGTACGTATTACTTCAAACCTAATAGCGCAGTTACCGCCATTGGAATAGGCAACCTAGTTGAAATGTTGCGAATATTGGCAAAAACAAAAAACTGATGAATAATGAAATGAATAGACAATTATATATAAACAAGTGAACAATTAACAACATGAAATGAAAGTAAGCAACAAAAAGAATTTAAAGGCCTCAAGGATAACAGAAAAAAAAGCGGATCGTATCAATGACACCACACCAGTAGGATATCACAAAGCGACAGCCGTCCAAGCAACAAATGGACATCGTTATCACCATCAGCCATTATATTTACGAGTAGGCAGGCTTTCGTTTGCTGACTGCGGTGTTACACAGATTTTTCGCAAAAAATTGTATATTTATTAATTAAAATTTGCTTTTGTCATAAAAATAATACAAGATGAAATAAAATATTCTATTTCAATATCATTAATACAAAATAGCATTAAAAAATGAATACGTATTTTAATCGGGCACAGCTCCACATGACAAGTATTACAGGGACTTGCAATGCATTTACCAAGGCATCTTTAAAATCAAATTCTACATTTACCTGTATTATAATGCAATGAAAAAATCAATCTATCATTTGTAGTATAATATCTTTTACTTGAAGCGAAATGAAGGGTTATTTTCATAAATAGAATGTGATGGTTTTTTAACGTACAAGTGACCCACATAGTAGCGGACAAATCTCCTTTAAAGAAAACAGCTAGCCTCTGAAATGGGTAATCGGAGAATAGCCAGTGGTTGAGCTCTTAGAGACAGCCAAAAACGAACATGACGGTGAACAAATAGGTTAAGATACAAGGATACTTAATACTAAACCTACAAGCAGCAGCCTTAAGTGAGTGACTTGCTACGATTAAGTAAGACGTATGAGCCATGAACGATGGCCAAATAAGGTAACGGAGAGACAACCGATCGAATAAAAAAAGGGCGATTGAAAAAAATTGGAAAAATGAAGCCGATAAAGCTATGAAGAAGAGGTGCCTAAGCGAAAATGAATGGGTTGATCGCAAGAAGTGTGAATTAGGGTGTGGAAAACGGTTGGCACAATATTGTAAAATCACATGATATGCGTAAAGAACATTCTCAGGTAGTTACTGGTTAACTGTGAGGGATATGGAAGGTCAACACCGCTAAGAAAGTAATTGGCAAGTTGCAACTGAACGAAAGGAATTAACCTCACACTAGTTAACTACGGGGATCGGTTAAGTGCTTTGGCTAAGAGGAGCTAATGGCTTGTGTTCCCTTGGAGTTTTTGTCCAAGAGTAGCCTAATACCGACGCCGGATTACTCTCCACCCTTCAATTCCTGGATAGGCCAACCGCCTAGAAAATATGTATCCACCAATGGCGCAAATGATCTCAGCTATCGGTCAAGTCCTCCCCGGTCCACGTACTAAACGTATTTTTACTATGAGCTTATTAATGGTAATAAACACGAAACTAAATATCGTTTATGTTTTGCATTACAATAAGTCATTCTTCAAATCCAAATATCTCCTGCCTCCCTTCATTCCGCACAGCATGCCCATACTTTTCCTGAGTTTTCTCGCCTATTCAAAATTCTTCCACCTACAACAGTCTTCTATTCTACAGCCCACAGTCTTATAGCCTTTGGTGGCGGGGTAACATCCTGGCCTGCTAACCCAGAGGTCGCGAAATCGATTCCTGCCTGGATGAGTTTTCCTCCACCATAGGGTATGGGCGATTGTAAATGTATTCAATGTTACGTTTAGGGGTCAAGTTGAAGAAGGGACTATATCCGCTCTATCTCAATGATAAATAAAATAAAAATATAGCAGGTAAATAGTTGATTGCCTCTTATGTGCCCTGAAAGTACTGCAAAAATGTTGGCCTAATACAAGCTGTATGCGGATATCCGGAAGTAAAAATTACTATGACCATCATTCAAAAAATATGATGCACAACGTAATCTATTCACAATTTGTCTCATAGATGATAATGCATGCGAAGTTACACAGGTTTCAGTGGAGCTGCCATGGATTTTCCGCAGACGCCAAGATGAGGATTCGTTTTCATTAGAGACCAAGGGTCAATAAATAGGCAATAAAGTTGTCGATATATATATATATATATATATATATATATATATATATATATATTTTTTTTAATTACATCTTAAACTTATAACTGGCCAATAGTTGTTAACGGAAAAACGGTCCCAAAGAAAGACAACGAAAAGACGTTTAATATTAGTTAGTCGTTACCCCTTTTAATATTTTTTCATTCCTTTAACTTCTCATGGCACAACGCGGAGGAACAAATCTCTCTCTAAGCAGGCTGACGCCGAATATATTTCCAAGAAATTCCTCAAGAAAAATGAAGAAGGAAAAGAAAACCGACAAAACAGCATTAACAACATTAGAAGGAAAGAAGACTAATGTTATAAAAATAAGAAAAAATGAAATAAAAAGTAACTTTAACTAAAATCAGTAACTGAATTAAACCATCAATCTGGCCAGACACGCGTCACGATCTGGCTACGGGGCCCACCTTCATGCACTTCCTTTCTCAAATTAATCTGATTGTCCGCTTCACGGAAAAGAGTCCCATTTACCTATTAACCTATTTCCAAAGACCTGGGTACGGTTTTTGGAGGTTTCTCGCACCCCCCGGGCAAATGCCAGGTCGATATAGGTCCCGGCAGGTGACGATGAGATAGTAAATAAATTTGTTTGATAAATGATAGCTGCCTGCACCATATCTACATATCGTATAAAGTTATGATCCAACTTGAAGAGGCTCCGGCCTATAATGGGTATATTTTGCTTTCACTCCCTCTATGCACAGCGAATTGTGAAATAGGACCAATATTCGCAAGCCATAAAAAACTTCAAAATCGTAAAAATCGAGGTGTTGACGTCATGAGTTCTGGAAATCTCCCCTAAAGCATTGCATGTAAAGATCGCATTTCAGTTTCCAAAACACAAGAGCAACGGCTCATTTTTATTCCAGGTACTGGAAATAAAACTAAAAAAGATGCACAATATCAATAAATGCGTATGAAATACAACAAGTTGGAATATGCATCGCAACGAACAAAACTTTTGCAAAAGGTCCCCGGGAGGGATAATAGCTGTCAAACTCCATGTTACACACATCACGTATTAAACTCTCAAGAGACCGGCGCTACATTTCATGTGGGAGGCGGAAATGGCCAATGGCTCCCCGCTCTCGATATTCAACTATTTCACACTCGATCAACTGGATTCAGGCATTCCATCCTGTTGCAATGCACGTGAATTTTCAGGTTCTCCACTCAACATTTCGATATGTTTGTCTGAAAACGTTGGGTTTCCTTGAAATTGTCGCATTTCCGGAAAATAAACGAGAAAGCGGCACAAGGAGTCAATAAATGCCTCGTTAGGTACCCTCAATGAAATTGGTTCATTGGCTCGATGTTATACATACATAATATATACACGTATGGTATAGGTAAACTATAGCATATACATCCTTAGGCAAAGAAGATTGGCGTTGATGATAATAATTGACCTTGATGGTGTTGAAAGAAATCGCGACTATTCATTGCAATTTTTCGTGCGGAAGTCGATTAAAAAAAACTAATTGGATTGCGTTTTAAAATCCAATTTTTTCATCAAAAATTCATTTCTTCCAAAAAAAAAGGATTCTTTTAAGAGGAAATACAATCCCACCTCTCTCACTCAGACACGATTGCATCATTAAGTGCCCTCCTATGTTCTCGTATGCTTGCGGCGTGAAGCGAGCGACCTCCGGAAATGTGTTAAATATTACATGGTAATATATATATTAAACATGTACTTTCGATTATTCACCTTTGCATAAAAAAATATTAAAGATTCACAAATTACTTTTTTAACACTTATGACGCCAAAACTACCTCGCTATGCATCCTATATGTACAAATGTCTTAAACTTCAAACCAAAAGCCATGAATGCATCGGTTGTGTGATGCAGAATAAGATGTTTCATAGCGTGGTCACGACAAAACTGGAAAGCGATGCTTTAGAACAGCAAGATTATAAAACTGTGAGCATCGCTGCGCAATTAAGCACCTATTATTTCATGAATACCCGCCGAAATACTTCAGGATTTGGTGCGTGAGTCATCCGTTATCTTGCGAAAGTTTACGATTATGCATCAATTCATGCAGAGGATGCTAAAATATTCTTAGAAATATTCTGGTGCTTGAAAAGACGATAAAAACACCAATAAATTTCACCACACGATTGTTTTCGCTAATTTAAAACCACTTCCTGCTACGATAACTACGAAATTCAGCGTAACAACTGCAGGGTATTAAGCTTATCTCAACGCCGCGGAGCCAAAACCTTGTGTTTCCGAGGCCAAGACCGAAGACCGTCATGCGCGATCTATTAAATTTCCGAAACTTTTTATTTATCCACTCGATTGCACGACACCACCCAAAGAAATATAAGGCTCGAACGGCAACCAGCTAACCTAATAAGGCTAGAGAGGTGGATATGGTCAAACCAAGTTTAGACGCTCCTCGGGGATGATAAATTTCATCGACTTACATCGGACGACGCTAAATTCAGACTCTCATTCCGGACATCATGCAAATTCCATGGACTCTGGTTTATGTTGCACGTTTTTACGCTGAAACCAGCCAGAATATGGAAGAGCGCAGAGTGTGCTTAGGATTCCACGAAGGCAGCCAGAGAGGAGGTGAGCGTCATCTGGGGCCCTGCTGACCGGAGGATCCGGGTTCAAATCTGGATGACGCCTCCAGCTAATACTCAACCTGCACGATTTCCCGGCTTCTCCCGGATCATCCGGTGGCGCAGGAAAAGGAGCTGCTCCTCTTCATTCGTATTTTTCCCGGTGAAAATTGCGAATTTCAAGTATCAGGGATCAGAGCTAGATGAACACCAAACTCACGTTTCAAAAACTTCCGCCGGGTAGTTAGTTTATATGGTTTAATGACGAAGGTTTGCTTTCGTGCCATCATCTTTTCAATTTTTTTCAATAATCAGGCAGACGCGGGATCAGAAAAATCACCGATGAAATGTTGCAATTTCATTAAATCCTCAATTGTCCTAACGCGATCGAAATGTCGCCAACATAGAGGCAATCATCGTTTTTAACGCAAGCAGGTAATGCTTATTTTCCCCTTGCGGGGCTTTCGCGAGCGTTCATCACATGCATCACACCTTGTTCCCGCCCTGTCGTCCGCAATGCGTAGCACCCCACCAATTTTAAGCCGTCCGTCAATTTCACGATGCTTGGGTGACCGGAATGCGATGATTGGAGAAGAGCGACAGGCCATTTAGGGCTCGGTAAATGAACAGCCGATGGTAAAAAGCTACTGGAATAACGAAATGAAAATCATATCTAATGGCGAGCACACACTTCGAGAAATAATGACGGAAAAGACAGGCGTGGGAGATGGTGTAAAGGGGGGGGGGGGATGCCAGGCTAGAATTCGACTGCATCTTGATAAGACAGAACCAAGTGAATTAAATTTAGAATTATTTGGTGTGGATGTTAACACTCCTCACAGTCTAGTGATTGAGAACAGAAACTGTGATACAGAATGACGGAGAGGGTTCAAGACGAATTACGATAAAACACGCAAACGTTGGAGGTAATTAACACAAGAGAAAGATTGACGACAACATCGTTGACAATCTAAGGGGAGGAGGGACTAGCACAACAAAGATTATGGGCTAGTCTGAAGAACGCAATTGTTAATATAGCAAATCAGATCGTGAGTAAGATAAGTAATACCAGATGACCGTTGCTAAAGAAGCATTTAAGAGAGTTTATGCTCACGGTGAAAAAAGGAGGAAAAACAGGAATTTTTTACTCCAACGGCAAGAAACCCTATGTATGAAAGTACAAAATCAACTCCTGTGAAAGAATAAGAAAGCAAGGGGAGAGAGAATTGCAATCTGCGGCGGTATGGACAATGGGAACACCAGAACGCATTACGTAAGCCAGAGAATAAGCAAAGAAAAGACAGAGGGGAAAGAAATTTCGGGGAAATAAGAATTAAATGAAAGAGAACCAAGGGTGCGATTGGGAAATTTTCTATGGAAGATAGAGACATTGGGAAACAGACACAGCGAACAGGAGTGCTGTATTAAGGACAGGAAAATCAGGAAAATGGCTAAATGAAAGACGAGAGCAAAATGGACGAGGAGGACTCAGTCATAGTGTTTTAAATTCAGCAGATCAGGGAAAGATCATAGAAGCATTTGGTCTAGGAGAAGCACATTAATTAACGCGACAGAACAGAAAGGCTGGTGTGAAGTCTCCTTCTGTTACAAATCGATGCAAGCCTCAAACTTTTGGGCCGAAATGATATGAGTATGAGGATGGAGAATGAAATATCCCACATGAATTCACCGTCGATTCCAGCATAGCTACAAGACTAGAAATAAGCGATTGAGGACCATGGAGAGGACCAAAACACCACGGCTGCCTTTCCGACCACTCCGGATAGACAGGAGTGAATGAATGAATCCGCCCATGCGGTCTCAAAAGTGAACCCGCCGCCACTAATAATTTGAAGGGAATTCATCTCCATCAAATGAACGACTAATCAATTACCGGGTGACACATGATACGCGGAAAGGAAGTCTGTATGTATGTGTCGGTGGTCGTTAACTTCATTATCGTTGCATTGAATTTGATTCGGCGCGAATTCATACCATTCACTTGCAACAAATTATGTACATGTATATATATATATATATATATATATATATATATATATATATATAAGTGTATAAATATATATAAGTGTATATATATAAGTATGTATATATATATATATATATATATATATATATATATATATATATATATATATATATGATTATACACATAATTAGCGACGACACAAACATATCTGTTAACTCTGGTTCAAACCTTAACTAAACACAGAAATACAAAGAGAGGACACTGAAAAATATGTTTGGCGTTTTGCAGCCATTAAATTTGTATATATATATATATATATATATATATATATATATATATATATACACACATATATACATATATATACACTATATAGTGTGTGTGTATATATATATACACACATATATACATATATATACACTATATAGTGTGTATATATATATATATATACTATATATATATATATACACACATATATACATATACTGTATACATATACATATACATACACACATATATACATATAGTATATACATATTATGGCGGTATTTATTAATGTATTTATTTATTTATATGTACATATATGCACACATGTATACACAAGCACATAGATGTGTACCCATATTTCTCACCCTACCTCTCTCTTCCATTCCTCCCCCTCCATTAGGCGAATGGTTGGAGGAAGGGGAGAAGGGGAAGACGGAGACATTCATTTGTTAGTCGTCCCTTTTATTCCCACCGCCGCCACCCCGATTTTGCGATTCTCGAACGCTTTTACGTCACCCTTCATGGGGTCCGCAATCATCTGCGCCGCATCGATTTAATAATCTCCCTGCCCCTCTCTTTCGCTCCCCTCCCCTCCGTCTCCCCCTCTATCCCTACCCCTTTCCACACAGCAGCAGCGCTAGCACGTCGCTTTAATTAAATCCTTATCTTTATATTCCGGGCCGTCAATCAACCACAAGCACTTCAACATGAAAGGGGAGCCGTGTCCTTTTTTTTATTATTATTAGTATTTAATTGCTAATGCAAGTTCAGCGATAAATAATCGGCCTTGCACAATAGCTGGAGAGTTGATGTTTTATTACCAATCAAAACAGTTAAACTGTTCGTGATGCGAATGTAATTTCACGAACCGTTTGCGTCGAAGAATGCGCGCGCCTTTTATTCGGGAGGGGAGGGGGTGGATTTGTTTTCAAAGTTATCCGGGGGCAGGAGGGGGACAGTGCCGGCCGATCGGCGGTGGGCACTGCCCTCCCCCCCCCCCCGCCACGACCAACCACCCTTCTCACGCCCAAGCCCCCCACACCTCTCACCCGAATCGCCCCTCATCAGCGCCGCCGCTCCCGAAAATACCGGGTGGATCCTCCAGAGCCCTCCAGTGAGCCCCAAGCGCGGCTCTTCCCACTCCACACCCGCCACGTTTTCCCACGACCTCTGGCATCGACTCTGATTTTTCACAAGGCGCTAACTGGGGTTCCTCAAGCTACGGATTGGCTTCCTCCCAGAAACACTGACACGACACGAATTATGGAAACACATTATTCTGCATGTACGTACTCGATTTTTCTGAATTCTTTTGCCACAAATGTTGATTGTCATATATTTATTAACATTCAAATCTAATATATGAGACAGGGTGTATATTTGTTTTAAGGTGATGACATACGAGCACTGTTACGGATTCAGCACACATACATACAGCACTCGTAAGCACTGTTACGGATTATCTGCACTGTTCTAAACAGTAGAACGAGGACCCATTCCCCATGGCCAAGACAGTATTAATTCTTTATTTTATTGAATCCAGAATGACCTTTCTTTAGTTATTAATTTTGCCCTGGTACATAGAAATATATTAACGGTCATAAATTACAGCGAAATGATAAGTTCTTTGAGTAGCATGACAACAGAAAATATCCGGACACGCATGAACGACAGAGTTTAACACGAAAGCACGAGTGAATTATTATGCTTACAACAAATTATCCACTCCTGAAAGAGAAAAGGCAAATGATGCGTGAACAAGTGACAAGGACCGACAATCAAGTGCATTCAATGAGGCGCTCAATGAGAACGGGCCGCAATGATTTAAACTCCACAATTCGACACCGGGGGATTAATTTCTTGCATCTGTCGTTTTTTCAAGATTACCACAGAATAGGGGATTTATCTTTTCAAAGTGGAGAGGGAGTGATATTTCCGATGACGATGCTAACTTTAAAAGTAGGAGTGGACAGCAGATTTGTGCTCCAATTGAAGAAATCAGATAAGTGTCTCATACATGTTTCACGCTGGTGGTTGAGGAAAAAGGATATGGTGTACAGTAAAATTGAGATCAATGAAATAAAACGGAAGGCCAACAAAAAGGGGTTACATAAAGAAACTAAACCCAACTTAATATTGTGTAAATGTAAAAGTTTAAAGGATACTGGAAGTGGATCCGACATTAAATACCAGCCAGACAGCTAACAATGAAGGAAGCTTAAAAAAGGCAAACAATGACAGAGAAGGAATCGGGACTTCAGATGGTTCTGGTGGCGGATTCAGAGGCATCCAAGGAAGTAATGGGAATAATCTCTCCACTGCAAACATAATTAAACGCAGAAAAACGAATACTTTAGTGATTACGTTCACGCTCGAAAGGAGACATTTTTGTGATCAAAGAGCGCGGCGGAAAACAAGTTTTGAGTTTCATTGACGTCCGTCGCTCGCTCTCTCTCTCCACTGATCACAGTTTGAATGAATGAAAGCAAAGAATGCTTCGCAGCGTAATATCCAATTCGCCACGAATGTGTTCCAGACAGGGAACACCTCTGGTGATTAACAATTCCTGTTGCTTATCACGCTACTGAATCTTATTTTTCACCGTTTTACAACCGCTGCGAACTACTACTTCGCCATGTTATTGTATGTCATTTGCCTCAAACACAAGAGTGATTATGCTGTTTCAATTGCGATACACAATTAAAAATTTTCTATGGAACATCTGTAAAGGTTGAACTATTGCCCTATTCGCTGTTTGGTGTTTCAACACACTGATTTGTCGTTCTGTGTATATGTCATCGCAAAATTATAACAAATTAAATTGCATGCGTAGATGTTCGAGATAATTATTTATGCTCGGGCAAAGATCGTTTTCATCGTTCATTCAAACGTGGGTCTTAAAATGATTCCTTAGAAAATCGTAGCGATGGCACTCTAAGTAATAGAAGAGGTTTACTTTTTGTAATTCTCATCTCTCATTAGACTGCTGTTTAAGTTTTAGTTACATCCATCATGATGTTTCATTTTAATAGTCGATTGCGGGAATAAACTTTTGTTTGTTCAGAAAAATGGTGAAAAAATGTGTAGAAAGCGGTGACTAAATGCTTCTATTTAATACACTTAACACCAAAAGAGTTAAAAGTCGAGTTGGATGAAGTTAATGGCACATATGCTCCTGTGTTTGTGACTGTTTACAATTGAGTAAATGAGTTAAAACGTGGCCAAGGATCAACAAATGATTAACATTGTTTGATACGTCCATTTGAAGTGAATCCCTCAAAAATTATTGACAAACTCCACACTGTTCCTGAATCTGTGCCTGGCCATAATATAGTCTAACTGATACATTTCTGAGTCACCTGACATGTACCTTAACCGTAGTCCCCCACCTCATAACCATCTCTTCCTTCGCCTATTGTCGCATTCCAATCCCCAAGCACTATCAAATGTTTCCCTGCAGGAACATACGCGATTATATCCTCTAGCTGATCGTATATCCTATCGACTTCTTTCACCTTATGACTGCTTGGTAGCATGTATACCTGAACAAGGACCAAGTTCGTCGATTCTGCTTTTATCTCTACTAGTAATATTCTATCCGTTGCTTGCTCTATGTTGACTACGCTTCTTCCTACCTTTTCATTCAATATTATGGCCACCCCCCCGTCGGCTCTCGTCCCCTCCGCTGCATATTATTCTATAACTATCACTTCAGCAATCCCCGCTATCCTTCCATCCCACCTCGTATAAATCTAAAATATCTATAATTCCTCTTGCCATCTCTCGCTTAATACTCTCTAATATTCCTGTCCTCTACATTATCCTAACATTCCAAGTTCCTATTCTAACTAATTTGTTCTTCTCCTGCGTCTTATGTCATGCTGCTGTCGGTTGGTCTTTGCAAGGGTTTCGTGAGATGACCGCGGAAGCCTTGCCCCTCCCGCTGCCGTGCACGACATATGGCCGATTGAGCCGATTAGTTGCCAGGACTCTTATTCTCTATAGTGTCCATCATTTTTAACTTGGGAATGATAATTGAGGTGGTTTCCCATTGCTTTCCTCAAAAGTGTTTTTAATGTGACACCATCACTCAATGACCCGCCCTACTGGTGTCAGAAGTCTTTGCAGCCGCCTTACTGAGGAACAGACGCTACGCGGACTACCTTTCGTCTGGCTCCTAACCGTCAATCTTTCTGGCATGGGTGACCCAACCAGGAGCCAGCACAGCTCTAGGGGTAGGCAGAACGCTCAAGCCCTTACACCGAGTCAAGGTTGTGGTCTATGGGAGGGGTTTTGCATATATCTCCTTTTAATTTAGAATAATCTGGCCTAAAGTAAATTTAAGGGTACTTCTTCGCTGAAAGATATCTTAAGGTCGTTAATAATACAATAACTATTTTATGAAGAATAGGTAACAGAAATATAAATTACCAAGTTATGTGTCATACCCCTACAAATGGGCTACGGACATTAAGTGGTGGAAGGGCTTGTGCGTTCTCATGACCCATATGGCTCCAAGCTCTAACTTAGATATCGTAGTGCATATGCCAGTAGTTAATGTGATCTAAATTATTTGAATTATTTCAAAAAACTACATTGCAACTAAAAGTCAAGAAAACCTCATTTTTGACGTTTTATATCTGATGCATAATCATCTCCTGCTACACACCGCAATCCCATGCATTTTTATAGTAATTTTCGTTTGCACTCTACTTAAAAGAGTGGTCCAGTGGGTCGAGCACTTGGCTACTGACCCGAAGACCCGAGTTCCATTCCTGGGGACACCTCGGAGCATCTTCATCAAAGCTGCGTGATCCATCAGGTACCAGATCTTCCTGGGAAACCATTCCCAAACCTCAAAATTTTTTGATGTTCCTCAAAATTCCCATTTTGAGGAACATCAAGGAAAAAAAGAGGCGGAAAGCGTCCGACCAATCAGACGTGACCTGAACTCCCGACCAAACTATATAAGGCGGCCAAATACCTGAGTAACGTTTTCCGCAACCGCTACCATCTTTGTAGCCTTTACTCTATTTATTTTTCTTCCACCCCGAAGAGGAGTGTATCCTAAAACGGGGTTTCCGTGTTGTTTTATTATGTTTCAATATATATTTTATGTCAATCCTTGTCATTCTAATTTATACGGAAATAAAAACCTTTAAAACTAAACTAAACTAACTGAGTAACGACATGCCCTGAAGACGATGGACGACTCGGCCATCGAAACGTCGGCAAACCTACGAACGTGGACCCGGTGGGAGACCCGAATAATCTTGGAAAACATTCCCAAACCCTTCGATTCCCCGGCAAGGCACTCTGGGCACCTGCAGCTCCACCCAAGCTATGTGATTTTTCGGGTACCAGGTCTTCCTGGGAAACCGTAACCGGCACAGAGAAAGGAGCTGGTCCCCCTATGTGAATTTCACACGCTTGAATCAACAAAAATATGATTAGATATACAAATCCCAAGGGTACTCTGTTTTCAGGCCCTCCTCGGCTCTCTCGGTTCACAGGGAGTCTGAAGATGCGGCATCGGATCGAGGGAGTGGTCCACACCATCACCACGCCACTCGCCATCAGCCGATTGCCTCATTCATGATCTCAGGGCGGTTGCGGAGAGCCGTCCCCCATTCTCACCGTAGCAGGATCAACACGCGCCCCCCTACCATCTTCCCTTCCCTTTCTCCCTTTCACGGGTTGAAATACGATTCCGATCCCTCTCCGACACCCTCACGGAAATTAAATATTCCTCCGTCGCCCTGTTCGTGTAACCTCTCCGGGAAGGGGGAGGGTTTCCCAGAGCTCCCCATCTCAAATGAAGTCATTTCCGATCAATGAACTCCCGAGGAGGGGTGCCATCCGTCGCGGGGGCGAGGGGTGTCGGTGTCCATGGGAGTCGGAGCCAACGCCGTCGATGGACCAATATCCCGACGGCGACGGAAGGGTCGCTCTTTTCGAAAGTTTCCCCGTCAGTCCACACTTGGGGCGCGGGGGCACATGGAAGTGTCAACTAATGACGATGCCAATAGACAAGTCATGGTGTCGCACAAATGATATGCTAAGATTGGCGCTTATGAATTGTGAAATCCCATCTCAATGTGGAAGGAAGGGTGCTCAGGAGTGAAGAGGTCAGTTCGAGGTCGCTGAATACATAGCAGTTGGTCGATTTTCTGCCCCAAACACCAGTCGAATCCGCATTTATATGGACCCGCATTCGAGGTTTATTCGTCCTACGCAAAAGATAGCACAGCAAACATTTTCAATGCTTTCCAATGTATGTCCTGCTTTTCCCCATCGCTGCATAAAAATGCCACAAAAGCCTCCGTTTCAGGCCGGGAAACACTAGCAATGCACGCACATTGATCCTATCACGAGTATATTTTGTGAATTATTCGCGGACTTTCTTTTATCCCGAAGACTGCAATTCCAATTTTCATAGGAGGTACTGTCGATCTTGACGCCAAAACACACATACTGCTCGACTTTAATTCCAAGGTAGTGACTAACACTTCCCATATCGTAAAAAAAAATATTGATTTTCAAATTTTTGGTTGATTGATCAGCGGTGAATTCCTCGAAAAATTCAGCCGCCAGCATTTCACCAGCCTACAAAAGTGTGTAAAAGCACATCTGGGGCTCTTTCGTTCGACACTCGTGAAGGTTACGTCAAACTATGGACTCTTCCGCAACCCCTGCACTCAATTTCCAAGCCCAGCGTTGTCGAAGCCCAGGGGTAGATCCGAATATATTGTATAAGTAAACTTTTCAATAATAACCCACAGGAGCGCATTTTAATAAAATATTTCATGCACTCAAACTTATTACACGTACGAGGGTAATTTGAAAAGTTATCAGAATAGAATAGAAATGAACGACTTACCTCAAGGAAACTTTTTTTATTTCAATGTAGTCCCCCAGTACACTAATGCACTTGGTCCAGCGATTTTCCAATATTTAGATCCCATTTCGAAAATTAGAATTCTTCAGGCCTGCAAAATACTTGTCTACTTCGGCTGTTAGTTCTTTGTTTTAAGAGAATCTCCGTCAACCGAGGAGTATTTTGAGGTTAGGGACGAGAAGGAAATCTGATGGAGCCATATCAGGCGAATGAGGAGGGTGTGGCAACAATTCGTATCTTAGTTCACGTATTTTTGACATGGTCACGACACTTGTGTATGGTCGTCCATTGTCTCACTGAAACATGACTTTCTTCCTCGCCAAATCTGGCCTTTTTTCGTGTATCTTTTTCTGCAGTTGATCCAGGAGGTTGGCGTAGTATTGCCCTGTGATAGAATCGCTTTCACATCCCAGAAAACTGTAGCCATCACCTTTCTGATCGACCGTATCACCTTTACTTTCTTTGGCGGTGGTGAATCAACATGTTTTTTCATTGCTTAGACTGCTGTTTTGTCTCCGAGGCATAGTAGTGGTTTCATCCAAGTTTCATCTGTGGTCACAAACAGGCGCTGAAAATCTAGTTCGCTGCTCTTCAAACGGGTGAGACATTGCTCAGAAATTTCCATTCTGATGCATCTGTGATCCTGCGTCAAGGATCGGGGAACGCATCTAGCAGATAATTTTCTCATATTCAATTCCACCGTTAAAACGTGATATGCCCGTTCAGATGACATCCCTACAGCTTCAACGATTTCTCACACTTCCAGTCGGAGATCCTCCAAGACCATTTTATGCACGTTTGAAATAATTTCTGGGGTAATGACACATTTTGGCCAACCACTACGCGGATCATCATCTAAGCTGTCTCGAACAAATTTAAACTCGTTAGTCCACTTGGCAACAGTTGAATATGAAGGAGCAGAGTCCCCCAGAGTGTTCTGAAAGTCGGCATGAATTTCCTTGGCTTTCATACCTTTCTTTACAAAGTATTTAATCGCTGCCCGAATCTCAATTTTTTCCATCTTCTCAAACCGCTACACGGGAACAAAAATAGAGAGCCGTCCGCACCACAGATTTTTTTCCCAGAACACAGACGCGTCACGCGTTTACTCATTAAGGATTGCCTATTACTAGGCGGGAAACCCATTAAACAAGCGCTGATATCTGGTGGTGATTCCGAGAACCTTTCTAACTACCCTCGCATCACATTCTGCTACAGAAGATTTTCATACAAGTTTCTTTTAGGCACATTCTATTTTCCTCAAACAGCTTCAAAATGACCCTTTATAAATGCTGCAACCTCGCGTCTCTTTGCATTTATCTCTTTTTAGAATCGTCCCTCATCTCTCTCATGATTATCACAAACACCTCGCCGCAGGTCTTTCGAAATGCTAGGAGCACATAGCACATTTTCTTCATATCACATCGTCTTCCAGAAATTGTAATTTCCGCCTAACAGTACTCAAATATTCGTTTTTACATTTACCTGTTCCACCTTCCTTTTCGAAGTATCAGTTTTGTTATTTCATTTTAATTTTAAAAAATTTGAAAATGGAATAAAACATAACTATTTTTCATTTTATTTCAATGTCATCAATGAAGTAACCAGGAATATTATTGTAATTGAAATTTTTGAAAATAAAAACGTAGGACATTTGCGTGATTTACATTAATTGAGTTTGTTATGCAAGCATTGTGTACACAGTTGATTGCAGATACTAAAAGGTATCACTTAGACAAAGCTAAATTGTGCCCTCATACAAACTATAGCATAGCCATAAACCTATTAATTTAAAGAAAACTCTTCGCCGCGAGTCCAAATGACTGAAGACTGCACAATTACCCATGCAATTCGCACGTTAAATACGAAAATAACTGGATTCCGGAAAAATACTGGCCGATATCATTAGCACCCCGCTCAAGAAAGTGTATTGAATATAGATAATACTGTGAATGACTTCACGCATGTTCTAATTAACGCACACAATTTGGGCTCCGAAAGAATAGATTTAAAAAAAAGAGTAAAGACGGGGCCTTAAAGTTATTCACCCAGTCATTACCGAATCGGGGATATCAAGGAATCGGGAAGCACTTTGTTCCTAACACTTCAAAAAAAGGGTTATCAAGATGGTATATTAACGTATAATAAAGAAGAAAGGGGAAGAAAACTCCAATGGCCGTAAGAATTAGTTGCCAATCTCTCGTCAGACCAATTGTTGTGTTGGTGTGACGGGAATCACGTCAGGGACCAACCACAACCTCTCGACCAGAATACCCTTCTGTGGTGGTTTACGGGAAATTAATCCGCGTCAGGGACCAACACACAGCCACACGCACACTATCCTGACTGAAATCCTTCACGAGGCTGTGAGACCCTGTTAAAGAATTTCAGATGGAGATGGAATCCTTCACGAGGCTGTAGAGTAGACCCCGTTAAAGATTCCAGGATATTCTCAAGCACACACTCTGTGACTGGCACAGACCAATCACACACACAAGCACTCAAGAAACGCACACACACTCAAAAGGGCCCAACTTCTGGGAGAATCTGGACACAGGTAAAGAGCAACTAGGAAATGCGTCGAACACGCGTGTTTCGGCCACAAAGTGGCCCTCTTCAGCGAACCGAAGGGAAAACACCTCCAACACAAGGTTGAAAGTTATAATAAGCTAATATTCAAACAAGTAACAAGCTGATAATGTGTTGCTGCAGCTGAGATACAAACCACAGTCAAGTGGAACAATAAATAATTTGAGAATTGGGTTTCCAATTTTCTTTTCAAGCGAATACAATAGATAACAATTAACAAATAATTCTACTAAGTTAATTTGACGTGTACCATCGTCCATTCGTGTCCCTGGTGTGCCGCAGGGAAGCGCGATCGGTCCCCTCCTTTTTCTTATTTGAATCAATTACATTATTCGTAAATTAACCGAAAAAGTCTGATTATTTGCCAATGGCGCTACACACCCAAGAAACAAGTAAAAAATCGGACTCTGAGGCTCTTTCTAAAGATCTCAGAAATAAGCATGCTTGAGGCGGGAAGTGAAGTCGTCAAGGTATCTGGAAATCGAGAAGTAATGGATTACTAAGAAAGGAATCCTTTGATCCTTAAACCTACATATTCGCTAGGGCGTACATGAGAACAGTGGAGCAAGTCAAGTACACAGGCTCGCTAAATTCACAGGAACAGACCTAAGCTTGCAGTCGACCTTCCTCCACTCGGGCCGAAGGTCTCTGGTTTGATAACCTTAATTCAATACAGCACACAATCTCTCAAGTCACGAGCGTCCAGTGTATTTAAAATGCATTCTAGGCGGGCGGATGTTTTGTATGAATGCAAAGGGGAACGGCAAGGAAGAGATATCCTCACGCGAACTCTCTAACACATTCTCTTGCCTAAGCCAGAAGTTTAAATATGCAACAGGAGTCGTACGATTGAGGTGTTCGCAAATATAGATGTAAATTACTATAAATCGGTGGTAAGGGAAGGTTTGGCGAGTGATTCGTGCAATAAAATCGAGAAAAAAATTTGCATAAACAAGCAATACACATGTGGTTATTTTGGAATACGTATTACCCACCATTTAAGGAGCAGAATGAGAAGTGCCACAAAACGTGGTTTTTATAATGTCACGTAAAATATCAGCGGACCTCCGCTGATCAGCATAATTTCTGACTGGGAATGCAATTTTCAAGCGTGAGAATAGAAGTTCGCATAAGAAATAACGCTTAGTTATCTATTTCACGCAACGATAAGAATTTATTCAATATATATACTCGTAAGTAGCGCCTACCACCGCGGACAGCTGAACTCAACGCACACGACGTGAGTAGAGTCTACCATAAATGAGTTGAGTTGGATGTGAATGTCGGGAACTCGTGTCTAGCGACCGCGGAGGATTCGTGGAGGGCATTCGAGCGAGCATAAGGGCGAAGTAGGTACTGGACTACATAGAGGGAATAATGTTAGCGCTGAAACGCATTACCAGAAGTAAGGACCGCTACTAAGAAGTCAAGGGCAATTCACAGTCGAATCGATAGATCATGCTGGTGACCAGCAACCCCCACCCCCGCCACTACCTCACGTGGCGGCTTGCAGGGTAAGATGTAGATACAGCACTCCGAAGGCTCGAGCCCTGTCTACTCCGACACCTCCCCACCCCAATGGGCAGTCGCGGTCAATTTGGAATTGGAAATGAATGGCTGGAAAGTACAGTCCTCCGAGGAGAGGGGCAAGACCCGCAACGAAGCGGGGAAAAGAGCGACTGCTAAATACATTAAAGGGGAGACAAATATAAATTAAACATCGATATAGCACAAAATCTTGAAATGCATAATTGCTAACAATGTAATGGTATTCCTCGACAGTAGGAGCATAATCTGCCGTAAGGAGCAATGGTTTAGGAAAAAAAGATTGCTCGAAACTAAACTTGTCTTTTCAATCATGAGATCCTACAATCTGGGGAAGGGAATGCTGTAGTGGATTATGTATTTTAAAATTTCAAGAAAACCTTCATCGAGGCGTTTCAAGAGAAATTTATACAAAAATTAGAATACTATGATATTAATGAGAAAGTGGTCAACTGGATTAAGAAATTCTCATCTCACGGTAAACAAAAAGTAGACGTTAAAGTAGAGAGTAAGCGTGACGGGTCTGCTGGAGGAATCGGGTTCGATTTGATTTGTTCTTTTGATTCACGAATTGCGCACGCAAGACATGGACTTAAAGAAAGGCACACGGAATCTGGCTTTTGTTACGAATCAGAGGTAATTATTATGGCTCTAAATTATAATGGCAGATACGAATACTAGGAGTGTATGAGTTATTATTGTAAATGAGCTAATATACATTGAAATGAAATCATGAACTAGTTGTGTATGTGTGGCTGGTTCTGAACAACTCCTCCCGACACGCCTTTGCGGGGGTTTGCCGTGTATTGTGTAGATGTATACGCACATACTTAAACGGCTATTTTGCGGAGAAAGACACGACTACTTGTAAAACATGAACATCGCTGGAAAAATTGTACCGACTTAAAATGAGACTATGATGAAAATTGAAAAAAAATGAAGAATAAATTCCAAGAAACTGCGGGAGATGCAGCACAGTATTTTTTAACGAAGTCATCCCCTATATGTGCATTACAATACAACAATTTCAGGGTATAAAAATAATCATTCTCTTTGACCTCAGAAATTGTTGCTCTGATAATAGTTAGCGTCTCGTTTATTTGTTAGGTCAGAAAGCTTTCAGACTACCCACGCACAGTAGGAAGGACGGCATCCGGCGAGCGCTCATTTCATGCGCAGTGCGCCGGCCGACCCCCCTCTCCCCCCCTCCAATGTCATTGAACCCTCCAGAGTTTCGGCTATGGGACCGCATTCACCGCCAGCCACTCCTGCCGTCGAAGAGGCCCTTCTCCTGGTTGTCAATCCAGGCTAACAATCGGCGCCCACCCCCTGGAGCGACGCTCCCTGTCTTCGAGGAAGGCACGCCGAGAAGCGAGAGAGAGTTGGGTGGATGCGCAAACTACAAAAACCGCCCCTAACCCTCCACCCCCATTTCACCCCTTACTCCTCCTCCCCCGCAATCACCCTTTCACCGCTCCCGCGGCACCATTCGGAAGGAGGGAAGGGGGCACACGCCACCATCCGCCTCCCCCAACGTCATCAATCGCGGAGCAGCACGCAATGATCATTCCACTCCGCGATCCTTCCCTCCCCCCATACGCAAACACACTCATTCGACTTGAATGGCCGCATTCGATTGGAAACATACGTACATTTCGACGACGGTATCCCCAAAATCCTTTGAAGGGATTGAAGGCTGTTTGGAGCCGACGACGGCAGAGGGAGGGAGAATCAGGAATCGGAAAACATTTCCCCTGAGAACAATTCCATACGGATGGATTTCCAGGCACATATGTGGTTGTGGAAACGAGTGTGTGTTCGCCGCCACTCCCTCCCCTCCCCCACCACATTGCATAAATGTTCCGGGGTACACGTCTACCTGCACCCAGCACACTCTCTCACACCCCCCCCCCCTTATCCCTTCCTACCCAACCCCCCCCCGTACACCTGACGCATGTTGAATGACGTCTGGATCTCCCCCCTCTCGCTCTAACACAACGGGTACGGGCTCGCTATCGTTCCGTGGCGCGCACCAGGGTAACAGGGGGTGGGGGTATTCGCTCCCGCTACCCGTAAACCGATTTTGATTCGTCCAATTACCGGGAAACCAACCCCGCGGGCGGAGAGGGGGGCGAGGGTTGGATATCCATGAGCGTATCTGTGGATTGGCGCCCTCCCTCGGGGGAGGCGCCAGGGGTGATGGCGAGTGTTTGGACGTCGGGAGCGAAGCATCCGTCCCACTTCACCACTCACCCCCACGCTTCGAAATGCGCGAACTCTCGCTCGGGGCCGGCGGGCCGCACACTCAAATTTCAGCCGCCCCTGACCTCTCAAGAATGGATACTCTCGTCCTTGCAGGTCTGCAGACGCGAAAAGATAAGCATTTAGTATTGCCGATCACGAATAATCCCTGGGAGAGACTCCGACAGTGTTCCTAAAATGGGACAAACACTCTCCTAAGTGCAGAGGTAGTTCTCGGGCTGGACTGCGTGAGAGACATTTTTGGCTCAACGTTTCTCTCCCGTTGCAGGGAGCGTCTTCAGGAGCGAAGTAATTTTATGCTAGCTGATCCGCCACTAGTGAAAGGACCGAGAACTAGGAATAAATACCGGCGGATCAGCTAGCATAAAATTACTTCGCTCCTGAAGACGCTCCCTGCAACGGGAGAGAAACGTTGAGCCAAAAATGTCTCTCACGCAGTCCAGCCCGAGAACTACCTCTGCATCTCTCAACAGCTGCGAAAGCCTACGATCTACTCTCCTAAGTATCCGCGGACTAAAGAAACCTGGTTCCATCGGGGGAAGAGCCGCATATGGAGAGGTCACATTATTTTGCATTTATCAGCCGAAACTCGACTACGCTGCAGACATTTAGAATTAGAGCAGTAAGAAATACAATTAAGCTTACACCAGGGGTCGTCGACTGGTGTTTGTTGCCGGGCTAAATGCCTAATTCCAAAATGCCAATTGGCCATGCGAACCTGTATCTTACCAATGCGCAAAATTACCACTTTGCCTTAAACTCAATGCAAAAGGGGACTGCCGACCACCATTGAATGAATGGATTAGAAAATTCTGCAATAACCACGAGCACTTGGCTCACAAGAGCTAGTCATCAGATGACTGCCTGGAATTTTTTCATATGTGCTCTCCCGGTCCAGTATTCGCTGAAATCTTGGTGCAACGGAGAATCAGTACTTGGAGAGGCAGGCAATAGTGCAACTACAGATGGAAAGGGGATGATCCAGATGAAGACCGCACAGTTGACCGTAACCATCATAGATCATGTTACTGGCATTTTCCTCCCATACCATAACATAGACACAATTCAATAAAAACGATATAATCGTGTCAAAAAATTCGCTAAGTCATAAACTATGAACATAAATATAAATTTTTGCATTGAGAGATTTTGCCATGCGATATCCGCCAGGCCTAAAACCCGTGAAAAAAATTTGGACCAAACATTTAGGTACTACTACAAAACACTCGAGCCAAAGAGTAGGTACTGAAATTAAGAATAGATACCTCGAATGCGCAGGGAGAGATACATGGTTGATGCGTTAATTCTGCCTCCCTGCGAACTACAACCTTGGCGTTGAGAAAAGAATTTACGTGTTCTCATGAACCATAGAGCTGTCCTGGTGGTAACGATAACAATTCTCCTCGGTAAAACCATCACCCATGCCAGAGAGAGAGGGCAAAGGGCAGGAGCGAAAGAAAAAAGGTTGTCCGCGCAGCGTCTGCTCCTAAGTAAGGCGGTTGCTAAAGAAATTTGACCCCACGTTAATGCTGAATACTCTCCAAAAGGATAGTAATCAAGACGAAATCAAAGAGGTATCATGAAATTGGAATATCAGATCAAATACGAGGGGAAAGCTCTCTGCTGGAAATCGGAGGATTTTAAATATCCTCGAGCATACTCCAACACCTGTTGTTGTTAACTGCATTAGGGTGTATGTATAATGGAGGAAAGAAATAATGAATAAAATCTTTATTCTCTCAACAATTTCCTTTCCAGTTTCCATATCTTCCCTTCAATTTAATTACCCCGATTCCCTGATAAATAAAATAGCCACAAAAACTTCTCCTCAACAATACACTCCCCAAAAGCAGCAAAAGTCGCTCTGGAAATTTCTCCTCGCTAACCATTATTAAAATCGCCGTCAACATACTTACTCCCTAAAGCCAATTATTTACTTTACGATGTCTCGCAAATCATGCCGTCATCCTAAACACAAACAAGACCCCTTGAAACATCTCCCCTCGGTCCAATATTCCACTGACTCGGTGCATGATGAAGGGCGTTAAACGTGGACCATTCTAGACAATCGCACTCCGTCAAACAGAACTTCTCTTATGCCTCCCGTCTCGACATGCGGCATTTGTCTGCCCCCGACAATCCTCTGAATATCCGCATTAATAACCGAAGATCCTGCGCCAATCCGAATTTACCGTCCCAAATTTCAACCAGTTACAAAACACTCTTTCCTTAATAACAAAATTTTGGTACTGCTGTGTGAAATTCATTCCGTCCCATTTTGGTCTTCAAAGCATACCTTTTTCCTGGTTTTTTTTAAATCTGCCAAATGGATACTCTCCCTCAACTAACCTCCCCACCCGCGGTCGAATCAAACAACCGTCTTCCCTTCCAAGACGTCCCCGTTTATTTTCCTTGCTGCCATTTTACCTTTTCCATCCTCTTCCACCTTCACATTTCAAAATCCTCCACTCTCTGCATGTTATCTTGCTTCAGACATCATATTTCCACTTCGCGCAGTTTTGACGAGTCGTTTGATAACATCCTTATTCAACGCCTTGTGATAGTTGTCTTACACGAATCTTCATCTTTTGTCCCCAACTACTCTGACTATTGTGGTCCAAACCATTTCCGAGATAGGTAAACTGTTCCACTTGTTCCAGTTTATGAGCTAATATTTCAACATTTAACTTAGCTCTTTTCTTTCCATAATACCACGTAATCTTTGTTTTTACATAGGTTCTCATCCAATATCTATCGCACTGAATTTACAATTCATTACGCAATGCGTGCAATCCCTAGACAGACTGAAAAACTAAAGTTTGATCATGCGCAAACATTAATGATTCTATGTATTCCCCACCGGCATTCATTCCTATCACCAATTCTATCCGTAACTCTTTTACCATTTCTTCCACATATACATAAATTGAACAGGACAGGGTGATAATGGACACCCCAGTCTTACTCCTTTTCCTAACACCGCCCCTTCAGACTCTCCATCCTCCACTCGCACCTGAGCAGTCTGAAACATAAACAGGTTGCCGAGAATCACCCTATCCCTCCAATCTATTTTTATTTCCCGCTTAACCTTCATTAAATCTATCCAATTGACTCTATCGAACGCACTCTCGAAAACTAAGAAACATACAAATGCATCCATATTTTATTCTATATGCCTCTTGATATAGTGATCTCATTACTGCGATGGCATCGCGCATACTTCTCCCCTCCGAGAACCCAAAATGATCATTCCCTAAATAATCATTTTCTCAGACCTCCATACTTTTATTGATGATTTTGAGTACGACTTAAGGAGCCAGCGAAATACAGGATCTGTTCAATAGGTATCGGGACTGGTTAGCTGTTGCCTCAACAGAGCGGTGGATGGAGGGCACTCAGGCGCACTTTAGTTCAGTCGCCTCCGGGTATGCGTTGACACAGGGGTGGAATTTTTGACTTGTGTTTGTGGTGTCGTCGCGCCAGCATGAAGCGCACCGTCGAGCAACGCTATGCTGTGAGGTTTTGCATTTAACTCGGGAAATCTGCGTCGGAGACCCTTGAACTCATTGAACAGGCTTATGGGGATGATGCCTTAATCCGCACTAGAGTTTTTTAGTGGCACAATAGGTTTAAGGAAGGCTGGGAGCTCATCGAGCACCGCGTCGGACGACCGACGACCGCTCGAACCGATGCTCAGGTGGCTCCCGTTTAACCATCGCCCTTATTAGTGAGAAGACCGGCCTCTCAGTCGGAACCGTCCACACCATTGTAACAGAGGATCTTGCGATGAGGAAAGTGTGCGCGAAGCTGGTGCTGAAAGTCTTGAGCTAGGAACAAAACCGTCGCGGGTGGAAATTTCGCAAGAAATTTTGGACTGCGTCCAGGAAGATGAATATTTCCTCGACATCATTATTACCGGCGATGAAACGTGGGTGTTCCAGTACGACCCGGAAACAAAACGTCAAAGTTCAGAAAGGTACACGCAGGGGTCCCCGAGTCCGAAAAAACCTCGGATGTCAAAATCCATAATCAAAACCATGCTGTTTTTATCGACCGACGTGGCATTGTTCACAAGTAGTTTGTGCCTCCTGGAACGACCGTAAGTGCTGCATTTTACGTGCAAGTACAGACACGCCTGCGACCAACCATTGCGAAGAATTAGATACTTCACCATGACAACGCGCCGTGCCACGGTGCGATTACTTTGCGGCAGCTGCTGACGAAATTCGGCGTGACAGCGTTGCCTCACCCATCCCCCTACAGCCCCGACTTGGCTCCACCTGACTTTTTCTTATTTCCGCGGTTAAAAAGGGAGCTCAAATGATATCGGTTCGACTCCATCGAGGCGGTTCAAGCGGCGACGACAAAGGCTTTCAACAGTATTCCGGAAACCGACTTCCAGCGGGCTTTTGACTCGTGGCAGACGTGCCGAACTAAGTGTATTGATGCAGGAGGAATGTATTTTGAAGATTATTAAGCAATTTTAATGTTGATTGCAATAAATTTTGATTTTTTCGAACCAGTCCCGATACTTATTGAACGAACCCTGTATAGTCCTGGGGAATGCCTGCTTTTCGCTTTTTGGGATGGGAACTTACACATGTGTCGTAATCTTCCGGCGAAATTCCTCCCATTTAACTGTCGGTATCAATTAGCCTATGAAACTTTTTCTACCACGCTTTACTAAACCCTTAAATAGTTTCATGGAAGTGTTATCTACACCTAAAGATTTATTTCATTTCAATTTCATTAATAACCTTTTTGTCTAACAAGTATGCTTAGACCTAATCCATCCATCATCTACGTCATCTGTATTTAAGCTTGCTAACCTAATGTCTTTACCATACGAGATCGTATAGATCTTCAACGCATTCGTTCCACCTCCGTTAAATCATTCCTGGTTCAAGTGATAAATTTCCTAGCATAACTTGCATGTTTTGCACGAATATTCCCTTCATACTTCCTGAAAGTGCTCTCAATTTCCCGTAAAGCCCACCACATTCACCCTTTCTTTGTTAACTTTCCACACACTTGCTCTACGTATAATAAACACGCTTCTATCGCCCTATTGGGCCTTTTGACCTCAAATCATTATTTAACTTCTTGTTATTTCTTCTATCCAACTCTGTATTTATATTCTTCCATTTCCATCCCTAGTCTATCGTTTTAATCATTTCGTCCGTAATCCATGATTTCCTTACCCACTTCCGTTTCCGATATTCCTTTTTTACATATGACAATTTTTTTCAGTTGTACCCGTCCCCTTTTCATCACTCATAATTTTCGCTAGAGCCTGAGAGTACACTTTCTTTACCTATCTGTTAATGCTTCTACATCATACTTCCTCGGCCGTATTCCCTGTTTTATTCTCTTGAATGTAATGTGATGTCTTGATGAATTATGACCCGAATCCGCATATTCTCCCTGGAAAAAGTGAATTAATCACGCTGTGCCCAAATCTGTGCCTTCCTATTATAGAGCGACGATGGGCCGTCTTTTTTCTCTTTGAGTCCCAACAATCCACCCCAACCGACGGGGGTAAGGGAGGATGAATGCAGGAGGGGAGATGGGGAAGGAGGGGAGCTTGGAGAGAGTTGGAATATGATGGAGGGGGCGCGAATGGGAAGGGAGCTGACAGGAGGAGACCAACAGGACAAATGACTTTTAAAAAAACCAAAGATTTAAAAAAATTGTGTTGAGCTCCTTCCCTCCACTTCAAGGCGCGAGGGCGAAGTAATTATGCCGGGGAAATTGATAAAAAAGATTTATTTAATGTATTTCAGCAGACATGTCTATTCATAAAAAAATGTTTGTTTCCAGGTTTATAATATGCGTCGAAATGAGAAAATAGTCCCAACACGGAGGAGACACGTAAAACGACTTACGTTGCGGCCAGGAGAGGTCGCCGCAGGAGGGGGGAGCACCCAAATTGAAAGAAGCTGGCCAAAAATCACATTTTCAACTTGTCATTCAGACGCCCTGATTATTTTCCCATTACTCTACAGCGCATAAAGCGTAGGACAGACATATAATAGATTAATGTAAATTTGACCCGAAAATGGACGATAAAAATATAGCCAAATGGCAAAAACAGATTTTCAACTACCTCGAAAATATCTTGCTCAACTTTGCCTTTATATTTTTTTTAATTTACGGAACCTCTCAGTAAATAAAATGTCTCAAAACAAATTTTACCTGCACGTTGATATAATTGAACGATTAACCGGTGTTAAAATTGGGACAATTATATTATTATTATATAGAGCATATATTATCATTATAAAGAGCGTCAGATCCGTGGTTCAAGTCCGGGTCAAGGAAATATTTTTGCAATAGTGATCTGCTCGATTCCGCCTTCCCCACCTGTGTTCGTCTTTTATATGCGTTCTTATCCCTTTTCCTGAAATATATTTCCTTGTTAATTCCGGGAATCGAACTATATATACATATATATATATATATATATATATATATATATATATATATATATATATATATATATATATATACATATATAGTCATTCACAGAGAGCGTTGGACTACTGACCGGAAGGCCCGCGTTCGATTCCCGGGCAAGCCTCGCTGGACGCCTACAGCTCAACCCAAGCTATGTGATTTTTCGGGGACCTGATTTTCCTGGGAAACCATAATCGGCACAAGGAAAGGAACTGGCCTCCTTACGCTGTAAGGTAACACGGAAGAGTTGAATAAAAAACTTGGACAGCAAGAAACAATATAAGGTCACATAAAAAGGACACACACGTTATTTCTTAATAATTCCGTTGAAATTATTAAGAAATAACGTGTGAGTGTTCTTTTGATGTGTTCTTATGGTGTTTGTTGCGGTCCAAGTTTCATATATATATATATATATATATATATATATATATATATATATATATATACACATTCAAACACGAAAACCCGCCAAACGGCGAATAAATACTCATATATACAGAAACAGTTATAAGGAAAAGGGATAGGAACACATATAAAGGACGAACACAATAAAGGTGGGGAAGGCGGAATCGAACGGATCAATTCCGCCTTCCCCACCTTTATTGTGTTCGTCCTTTATATGTGTTCCTATCCCTTTTCCTTATATCTGTTTCTGTATATATGAGTATATATATATATATATATATATATATATATATATATATATACCTACCTGTATATATATACTAGTATGTATATTATTATTAGGTAATCTACGGGTTAAGGTAGGTTTTTGGATGGACAAAATTACTAATTCAACAATTTGTGACCCCCAGCAAAACACAACGTCCCACTCTACATCAGCTCCCTTTTCATCTCTGAGTACTTTCTTCCTCCCTTCATCCCGTCCAACATCCCTATCCTGTTCCTTCCCTTTCCTCGCTTGCCTTGGTCTTCAACATCCCGCTGCCGGTCAATACCCCCTTCATCCACTTTTCCTGCCTCCATAGGATTTCTCCCAAGAAACCCCTCTCTTCGCCCACCATACCAAGTACTTCCTCATTTGTTTTCTTCTCTGCCCATTTCACCTTCTCCATTCTTCTCCGAACCCACATTTCAAAAGCCTCCATTCTACGTCTATCCTCCTGCTTCAATTACCACGTTTCCGCGCCGTGCATACCTGTAGCTACGCTCCATATCAAAGTTTTTACGAGTCTTTTCTTAACATCTTTAATCAGCGTCCCTGCCATAAACTCCCTCCTCCTTGTGAAAGCCTAGCGCAATTATTCTCCTTACGTCCCTACTACTTTGACCGTGTTGGTCCAGAACACTACCGAGATACGAGAACTGTTCTACCTGCTCTAGTTTTTGCCCTCCTATTTTAATGTTTAGCTTAGCCTTTTTCTTTCTAGAATATCGCATATCCTTTGTTTTATTAATATTGATTTTCATCCCATACCTGTCGCACTGAATTTCCAATGTACTCAGCAATGCTTGCAACCCCTTGGCTGACTGACAAACGAAAGCTTGGTCATCAGCAAACCTAACTGATTTTACGAATTCCCCGCCCACTTTCATTCCTACCTCGAGTTCTTTCCATGCCTCTTTGATCATTTCCTCTGCATACAGGTTGAACAGCAACCGTGATAATGGGCAACCCTGCCTTACACCTATTCCTAACACTGCCCATCCGGACTCCCCGTTTCCCACCCGCACCTGAGCAGTCTGAGTGTACAGGTTGCGGATTAGCCTCCTTTCCCTCCAATCTATTCCTATTTTCTGCAATATACTCATTAGTTTTTCCCAATTCACTCTATCAAACGCTTTTTCGAAATCTACGAAACAGGCAAATACCTCCTGGTTGTGTTCTCCTGCATATTCCTCTCGATTAATAATCTCATTACTGCAATGGCATCCCGCGCACCTCTCCCCTTCCTAAACCCAAACTGATCACCCCCTAAGGAATCATTTGCCCTACTCTTTATCCTTTTGTTTATGATCCTGAGAACAACTTTAGCTGCGTGTAATATCAAACTTATCGTCCTGTAGTCCACACATGATGTAGCCGTTACCTTTTTCAGTATAGGAACTAAAACTGATCTCACAAAGTCTTCCGGCCAGATTCCTTCCTCATAAATACTACGAATCAGCCCATATAGCCTCTTCCTCCCACAAATATATATATATATATATATAACACAGATATAGATTTTTAAAACATAAGAATACAAAGAAAGGGCACTCACGCATGTAGTTTTGACGTTTCGACGGCTCGATCGTCGTCATCAGAATGACGTTCTCGGGGAAGAGCGGAGAGGACTTGGGCGGGGGAGGGGTGAGGGAAGGAAAGGTAAGGGACCAAAGGAAATGAACAAGGGGTGGGAGGGGATATGTCGGCAGCCATTGGATGTATGGGCTTGGTTCAGCCCGGAGGGTTTAAATGACTGGGACACCCAGATATGTGCCATCTCGCGGGTTCTCGCCTCTATGATACTCGCAGATTTGGGAAGGGTTTCAATCACCGAAACGGAGAAGCAGTCATCAAAAGATTGGTTGTGGGAAGCGGTGCTAGTAGGGATGGGATAATTAAAGAATGCGGGAGATTGGATGGAATAGCGGAGGTAATTCATGCGGAGGGA